>NC_134687.1:114425981-114725981 GCF_050947455.1 Rhinoderma darwinii
CAACTGGGCGTGACACACAGCGTGACGCCACCCACAGGTCCTTCAACCTTGGCGTCAGACAGAGAAGATACATGGGCTCCAGCCGTCCGAGAAGGTAATATGCTCGTCTCTAGGGAGTTTACTATGCTTACCTGCACACGGTGATGCTGCTGCAGATTCAACTGTACTCTTTCGAACGCCTGGAGCCAATGTGTCTTCTCTCGGCCGACGCCAAGGTTGAAGGACCTGTGGGTGACCTCATCGTTCCCACCCAGCTTGGGTGACGTCACCCACAGGTCCTTCAACCTTGGCGTCGGAAGAGAGAAGACACATCGGCTCCAGGCGTCAGAGGGTACAGTTGAATCTGCAGCAGCATCACCGTGTGCAGGTAAGCATAGTAGATTTGTCAGCGTCATACACTTCTATTCACAACGCCCAGTTGGTAAAAACACAATACACGCCCAGTTGGTAAAACGAGAAAACACGCCCAGTTGTTCATTGAAAAGCTCATTTGCATAAATATAAAATTGCTCATAACTTAGGCAAAAATGATAGTTTAAAAAAAAACAAAAAAAAAACGTTGCTGTTATCTACATTGCAGCGCTGATCAGATTCAATAGGAGATAGGGATTTGATAATCTGGTGACAGAGCCTCTTTAACCCCTTAATGACCAGCCTATTTTAGACCTTAATGACCAAGCTATTTTTTACGTTTTTCCATCGTCGCATTCCAAGAGCTATAACTTTTTTATTTTTGCGTCGACATAGCTGTATAAGGTCTTGTTTTTTGCGGGACAAGTTGTATTTTTTAATAGCACCATTTAGAGGTACATATTATTTATTGATTAACTTTTATTAACTATTTTTGGGGGGGGGAATAGAAAAAAATCTGAAATTTTGCCACTCTTTTTTTGCGTCCTAAATCTACGCCGTTTACCGTGTGGTATAAATAACACAATAACTTTATTCAACGGGTTGTTACGATTGCAACCATACCAAAGTTGTATAGTTTTTGTATGTTTTACTACTTTTACACAGTAAAAACGCTTTTTTTTTCAAAATAATTTGTTTTTGTGTCTCCATATTTGTAGAGCCGTAACGTTTTTATTTTTCCGCCGATGCAGTTGTATGAGGGCTTTTTTTTTTGCGGGACGTTTTTATTGGTACAATTTTGGAGTAGATGCGACTTTTTGATCACTTTTTAATCACATTTTTTTAAAGTCAGGATTCACAGAAAACAGCAATTTTTCCGTCGTTTTTTATTTAATTTTTTACGGCGTTAACCGTGCGGGTTAAGTAATGTAATCGCTTTATAGTCGGGATCGTTACGGACGCGGCAAAGATCTTATCGCCGGGTGTCAGTTGGATGAGAGGGAGCTCCCTCCCTCTCTCCAAAACCACTCAGATGCGGTGCACGCTATTGAGCATCGCATCTGAAGGGTTAAACGGGTGAGATCGATACGAATATCGATCTCACCCGGCAGAGCAGGGACGCCCCCAGCCCTCAGCTACTTCTGGCAGCTGAGAGCAGGGAGATTTGACAGCTCCCTGCTCTGTTTACTTATTCCGATGCCGCGACGTAAAAAGTCTATGCCATCGGAATAAGGCCCGTTAGTGACCGACGTAAAAACACTATGGGCCGGTCACTAACGGGTTAATACGTCAGTATAAGACAGCACATAGTGAATAACGCAGTCACTATGCGCTGACTAAATTAATGGAGAGAAGTGCATGACACTGATTGGTCAGCGTCATACACTCCTCTGTACAACGCCCACTTGGTATAAAGTAAAAACACGCCCATTTGTGCATTAAGAAACTAATTAGCATAAAACTAAAATCTCTCCTAACGTGGTCAAAATAGATCGTTTTTCTAAATAAAAAGTACTGCTGTCACCTACATTATAGCGCCGATCTCCATATGTAGGAGATAGGGCACTTATAATGTGGTGACAGAGTCTCTTTAACCAACCAGATTTAAAAGGGCTGTAAATTGTTACCTGTCCAAAACAGAAGATTTCCGACATTCTGAAAACTTCTTCAATCTTTCCGGATCCAGGAAGGGCTGTGTTACAGCTAGAACATATCTTGCAAGATGCAGAAGAATGACTATCACATAAGCATATAAGTTGGGGTTCAGCCTGCGGCACGGAAGTTCTCAAACAGTGCTTAAAAGTTAAACCCTGCCTTAGATTCTGCTATTCAGATCCCTGTTTTGCTGCCATAGGACGAAGAGGAAAGTAAAAATGTTCTTACATTGTAATTTTCATTTCCTCGAGTCCAAAGCAGCACAGATAACCCTCCCAATAAACTTTCACATTTGTACATTGAATTCGGACTATTTTATTACACATAGAGTGCTGGGCGTGCCCGTCTCTTATACTTCCTGTGAATGCAATCAATCAGCTAATGGCTGTTTTTTTTGTTTGTTTTTGCTAGGTGGGTGGTCCTAATATGGGGATTGAGGAACAAAATATCCCTGTTGTGCTGCCTTGGACTGGAGGAAATGAAAATGACAAGGTAAAAACATTTTTACTTTATTGTCCACATATAGGGGGGAATTTTATGTTAGTCTTAATATAAAGAAAGTTGGAGTAAAATGGGCCTTATTTATTAATAGGTGCGGCCCTCTTAATAAAGTATTTGCATCTCTGATTGTCCATGCGCCAGAAAGTGAAATGTATGCCAGTCATGATCTGTTGTAGATTTGTGCCAGAATTTACACCAGCTTCTAGTGTAAATTATGATAAACTTGTCGATAAGCTCCAGTCACTTCTTAGAAAACGTTTGTGCTGTTTGCAACTTTTCTACACCAGAAAACTGTTGTCTGGAGTTGTATGTGTGCAGTTGTGAATGTCCTAGATGAGACAAATGTTCATGAATTTCTCATAGATGTATGAGAATTATGTATAGAATACATTCTAAAGTTTTGCAACAATCATAACGTAAAAGATCGTCAAATATTGCACATTGACATCAAGGTAATATGAAAATACTGCATCTCCAAAATAAAGTTGTCAAGACCATATCATAACATTATTTAAATCAGGAAACACATTCTTAATGCCCCCAGGCAATTCACGTTTTCTAAACAAGGAGAGAAAGCCTAAACAACAACATTTCACATTCCATTATTTTTCTTAAGAGCAAGAAGTACAGGAATGACAATACATTTCCATGTGTGAGTGCAAACAACAAAACATGAACATTCATTGCCTCTTGGGCAACATACCATGTCATCTTGAGAAGTCACTCTGGAACCAAGGCATAATGCAACATAAAGCATGATTTTCCTTACTGAAATCAAGGAGCGGTATAAAGTGACATAGTGTTACCTTGGAATTTGGAAAACAAGTGTGGAAATACAACTCACATCAGCTAAGAATTATGTGTTGTTAGAGATGAGCCAATTGATTTTAAACAAATCGAATTCAGTCTAAATCTCCAAAAAGTTTTCGATTTGCCGAAATCCAAAACTTTTGGGGTTTGCGGTGCACAAATCGGAAAAATTGTGTTCAGCATTTGCAGATTAGAAAAAGAAAGAGGGTAGTAGGGAAGATTTAAAAAAAATACAATACTCAAATGACATAAGCTCAGAAACGCTTCCCTGCCATCCTCTTGAGATGACGCTTTGTCACATTTGACCGCTTCAGCCTGTAACTCTCAGGTGGCAGTCAGAGATGCATCCCCTATGGAAAACCAGGGGAGGGGAGTATAGTGGAGGTTTCTAACTTGAATAGCACTTGAACCACACAGTATTAGATGGTTAGAATACAGCTAACATTCACAAAACAAGCACTTTCCCGAATTAAAGTATAATTTAGAATTGTTATTTAAGCCGCTCCCTATACACTTAAAGTATAGCTCTCACTTTATACAACTTATGACATGTTATAGAGAAATATGAGATGTTGTGATTGTTGGGCTTCATTAGCTCAGACCCCACAAATCACTAGCTAAGAGCGAAATAAATCTTCTTATGTTCTAGTGTATGGAGACTCTCAAAGGCTGACCTCTAAAGATGACATCTTCTCTATCACATATGAAAAACTGTAGCCTTACAGTATAAGATAAGATATACTTTATTGATCCCCGAAGGGAAATTAATAACAACCTGTCATTAGTGTAATTAGTGTGACAGGAAATCTGGAATAAATAACTAGAAGAACTATGTTCTTTACACAAATGTTGCTTTGAATGATTATTACATAATCTCAGACTACTGTTACTTTTGTCTTATATGTTAATTGAAGGAGACACAAAAACTCTCAACATTGGTTCATTTTGAAATTAAGGGAGAAGTTTTCAAACTTATTAGTTATTTAGGTGTGAACATAGCCCTCCTGAGCCGAATATATCAGTGACTATAGCAGCTTCAGATCCCTGGCAGATGTATAGTGCATTCGGAAGTCTTCAGACCCTTTTACTTTTTTCACATTTTGTTATGTTTAGGTCTTATGATAAAATAAAATAAAAAATTCTAGTTTTTCCCCAACATTCTGCACTCAATACCCCATAACATTAAAGTGAAAACAGAATTTTAGAAATGTTTGCAAATTTATTAAAAATGAAAAACTCAAATTTAGCATGAACATAAGTATTCAGACCCTTTGCTATGACTCTTTAAATTTAGCTCTGGGGGCCTCCAATTTCTCTAGATCATCTTTGAAATGTTTCTACACCTTGATTGGAGTCCACCTGTGGTAAATTCATTTGATTGGACATGATTTGGAAAGACACACCCCTGTCTAGATAAGGTCTTACAGCTGACAATGCATATCAGAGCTAAAAACCAAGCCATGAGGAGGAAGGAACTGCCTGTAGAGCTCAGAGACAGGATTGTGTGGAGGCAAAGATCTTGAGAAGGGTACAAAAATTTTTTGGTGCCACTGAAAGTTACCAAGAGCACAGTGGCCTCCATAATTCTTAAATAGAAGAAGTTTGGAACAACCAGGATTCTTCCTAGAGCTGGCCGCCCCACCAAACTAAGTAATCGGGGAGAAGGGCCTTGATGAGGGAGTTGACCAAAAACCCAATGGTTAGCTCCAAAGATTGTGTGTGCAGACGTGAGAAACTTTCAGATGGTCATCGATCACTGCAGCACTCCACCAATCTGGGCTTTATAGCAGAGAGGCCAGAAAGAAGCCTTTCCTCAGTAAAAGACACATGAAAGCCCACCCGGACTTTGCAAAAAAAGCACCTAAAGGACTCTCAGACTGTGAGACACAAGATTCTCTGGTCTGATGAAACCAAGATTGAACATTTAGGCCTGAATTCTACACGTCATGTCTGGAGGAAACCAGGCACTGCTCATCACCTGCAAAATACCATCCCTACAGTGAAGCATGGTGGTGAAAGCATCATGCTGTGGGAGTGTTTTTCAGCGGTTGGAACAGGTAGACTGGTCAGGGTCGAGGGAAAGATGAATGAAGCAAAGTACAGAGATATTCTTAATGAAAACTGAGTGCTCTGGACTTCAGACTGAGCAGAAGGTTCACCTTCCAACAAGACAATGACCTTAAGCACACAGCCAAGACAACACAGGAGTGGCTTACGGATAACTCTGTGAATGTCCTTCAGTGGCCCAGCCAGAGCCCTGACTTGAACCCAATTGAACATCTCTGGAGAGACCTGAAAATGGTTGTCCACAGACGGTCCCAATCCAACCTGACAGAGCTTGATAGGATCTGCAGAAAAGAATTGCAGAAAATCCCCAAATCCAGGTGTGCAAACCTTGTGGCATCATACCCAAGAAGACTGGAGGCTGTTATCGCTGCCAAAGGTGCTTCAACTAAATACTGAGTAAAGAGTCTGAATACTTATGTCAATGCAATATTTTAGTTTTTCCTTTTCAATAAATTAGCAAACATTACTAACATTCTATCAAAGATAGGAAGTATCGAGGCACTCACCGACTTTGCAACAGATTATCGTTTATTCAGGATCTTGGTCTGTGATGTGGAATAAGCCTACCTGGTAGGCTTATTCCACATCACAGACCAAGATCCTGAATAAACAATATTCCTTTGCAAAGTCAGTGAGTGCCTCGATACTTTCTATCTTTGATATCAAGTTTGTTGTGCTGTGCTGGTCGAAGAGCACCTCCGGGGCAATTTGACTGTTGTGATCCATTTGTAAGAGCCATTGAAAAACTCCATCCAAATAATTTCTGGGTCAACAGTGCCAGTCTTTTCCTTCTTCCCTCTATCTTCATCATTACTAACATTCTGTTTTCACTTTGTCATTATGGGGTATTGAGTGCAGAATGATGGGGAAAACTTTAAAGGGTCTGAAGACTTTCCGAATACCTTTTATCTCTCTTCATTGCTACTTCAGACCTATGTATTTGTTTTTGCACAACAGACCAGCCCTTCAACGGTTATTCATAGCGGCCCTCCTGCAATCTAAAGGCCCTTTTACATGGGCCAATGATATAGTGAACGAGAGTTTATCGGCCGATCGCATCTTTTATGCGATACAAAAAATGGTCGCTAGTCGGCAGAACGTCTCCCTGCGTAAACAGGACGATGTACTGCCAACATGATACAAATTCTTGGGAACTATCGTGGTAATGATCATTTGTCCCCATCCATTACCAACAATTGCTCCTTGTGACAGCATCAACAGATTGTCAGTCTGTGTCTGTCCAAAATAATCTTAAGACTTTTATTCTCTTATAATATCCTGACTAATGCATTTAAAAAAAAATAATTAAAATATGTTGTCCCAGTTTCATATTTTTGTTTTAGCTATATCAGAAAGACCCTTTCTTCTTTTAAAAAGATACCTAATATAGACTTTCTAAAGTCTGAGGTGTTGTCTATACCTAATTGCAGCCGTGACCTGACAGGATGCTGTACCTATTATCTTCTGGGGTGTTTCCTACCAAAAAAGTACCTCTGATACACAAATAGTACCGATTTGATAACTTGTTTTGTCGGGTGCATCCTACTTCATTTGTGTCTTTTGAGGTTGCTTATACACTGTTTTTGAACTGGTCTCTTTTTTTGAAAGAGGCTGCACTTGCAGATTTTTAGTTATGACAGCTGATTTTTGAATGAGATACTGCGTGTTCCCTGATGAACTATGATTAATTCATAGGGAAATGCGCCGGGACGTTTCAATTTGCTTCGTAACATTTGTTTGACAACAGCATTTGTGGATTAGTACTTGCGCTGTATTTTTGTAATAGACTAATTGACCACTGTAAACGTTAATATAGGGTGAGATATTCCAATCTACCCAGATGTTTCTCATTAACTACATCCCCTTACTTACCCACCAAAGGGTATTGTCTTTTTGTAACGGACTGATTGTCTATGTTTTCCCACTGTTAGGGACCTGCCAGGGTACATTAAGGAGGTTCTAGAGTGGGATTGCCCTTATCAGGGCAGCAGTTCCATTGCAGTCAGGGTTTATTTAGGGTTGATATAGTGTTAGATATTTCTATCTTCCCAGATATCCCCTATTTACTGCATTACCCTACCCACCCATCCGAAGTCTATCTTGTGTTAATTTAGTGTGACCTAGTTATTAACACTTTATTTTAGTATATTTTGTTTTAACTAAAGGGGGTTTTACACAGGAAAATTATCGGGCAGACAAACGTTAATATAATGCTCGTTGCCGATAATTGCCCAGTGTAAACAGGGGAACAATCAGCAGATGAATGAGCAAACGCAGCACATCTCTGTGTAAAAAGGGAGACGCGCTGCCGACATGATAATAATGGATGGGGAAGCGCGATCGGGGTAACGACCGCTCGTCCCCATCCATAGCTCCGTGTGACAGGAGCAAGCAAGCGCCGATCAACGATGTCTCGTTGAACGGTGCTCGCTGCATCGGCCGCTTATCGGCCAGTGTAAAAGGGCCTTTAATATTACGTTTTATATTGATGGTCCTTCTGTGATATTATTTGATATATTGACCTCAATAGGTTGAACATATGAGCCTCTGACGGCTTACAAGTCAGTTCTGTGACTAAAAACTATGTACACCTTTGCACTGAAATTTTGTTATTGTTTATTTGCTTCCTAAATGCAAAATTACGTGACTTTCTAAATAGTCTTCATTAAAAATGACCTACCATGTTGCTGCTGTGGCGTCTGTGTAACTCCTTCACCTGGCTGTCCTACTGCTGATTCTAAGAAAGATCTGACAGCATACTGCTTTTGGCTGTGTCAGCTCTCTCTGTCCTCCCCTTCCTTACATTACGATACCAGCAGGGAGAGGTAGGAGGCTGTATACAGCAGATCAGAGTGTGTAGAGGGAGGAAAACAGACAATTGTTCAGGGAGGGCAGATCACAGGCTGCCAGTATCAGAGTAAAGATAGGGAGGCAAGCACATATGGCGGTCTGAAGGCGATAATGGATAAGAGCACACAGGCTGTATGGCACCCGCAGCAGACTCTGCAGGGGGAGGAAGGGGCAATCACACATTCCTCAGCATCAGTGTCTGTCAGCACAAGGTAGAAGAGATCCCTAACGGGCTGTAGAAAAAGAAAGCAGTATAGGAATGAAGCTGTGCATGATAGGTAATGAATGCAGCAGCATTCTGGATTCACAGATCTCCCATCCAGCATGTATTACTTGAAGGTAGACACCAAATGAGAAAACTCTGAAAGTAGGAGTCTGAAAAGGAATCAAGGAGAAAAGGATTGCAGCCTGAAACTTAGTGCAACTTTAATAACTCAATGTCACCACTAGCATGTGTAAAAATATTTTCATATCAAAGGTTTTCAAAGCCTTTAATATAATTTGAAGTAGAAGATTTAGCTATTGCATTATATAAAAACAGAGGGGCAGATTTATATATTAGAATTAGGTAGAAAACTGGAGTAAAAACTGTCTTATATCTTGTCAGTATGGTGTAGGTGTGGCCAGAAGACTTATTTATCAATCTTTGACATCAAATGTAGAGCACCGTTAAGCCGGGTCATATCTGGCCAAGGTTGTGTGCTTCTTTCAACTTTGGAAATTTCACAAAATTTGCACTTTAGACATTTTTCCATTTTCAACATTTGCAAAATTTTGCTAAATATGTTCTAGACATTACTCAAATCAATTCGTTCCTATGACAAAATTGGTAAATCTGCCTCAGTGTGAATACAAGTGTTAGTAGATAAGCTTTTTGGAAGCACGACAGCAAAATCAAAGCTAGTTTTCTTGAATGAGTTGTGCCTTAGCATCATATTGTATATTTCACAAGCAAGCCAGATATATATTTGAGAATGTGGTATATATTAAAACATAGTCATATATATAAAAAAAAGATAGGAAAATAACGATCAATACTGAATCCAAACGTAAAGCTCTCTTTGCTGGCACATTCCAGAAGTTAAAATTAAATGAGGGGGAAAAATGAATGACAAACACACAATCTCTAGTTTGCAGTCCTTCAGTACAGGGTTGGCTGCTAGAAAAGAACAAGAGATGAATTTTAAGCAGATCAATGCCGTAGGCATCGTGTAAACAAAGAGAGAATCACAAGGTGCAGTTTTATTGCTACAGCCTTCAGCATCCTCATTCCTTGTGTTTATCTGTTGGCCACTAACATTTGCAATGTATAGGTGTTTGTTCTGCCTCTGATATCTTTTATTTAAAGATTTCCTTCTGTGACAAAGCATAGATATGTCAGGTTCCAGGAATAATTTACCAGTCTCTGTTTCTGTTTGGAGCAATTTACAAACAATTTATCTCTCATATATGTAAAAGATGAAGATGAATCATATAATCAAATGGGTAACAATGATGGAAAGAAAAAAATCAGGCAGCTGTTTCTGGGAAATAAATGTGTGGACAGTTAAGCAGCACTCACGTATATAATATGTCTCCAATTTTAAGCTCTCCCGCTTGTATATCTAACTTCTCTAGAATCCAGAATCTGCAAACCTATGGAGAGGAACATGATTTTCTATCCTTTCAGGTTCTTTAGAAGAAGGAACAGAAATATTCACCCTATTATGTACTGTTTTTAGTCATACTATCAATTTCAGAACTGCTTATTGCATGAGGAAGCCCTGTCAATTTAAAGAGGCTCTGTCACCAGATTTTGCAACCCCTATCTGCTATTGCTGCAGATAGGCGCTGCAATGTAGATTACAGTAACGTTTTTATTTTTAAAAAACGAGCATTTTTGGCCAAGTTATGACCATTTTTGTAGTTATGCAAATGAGGCTTGCAAAAGTCCAAGTGGGTGTGTTTAAAAGTAAAAGTCCAAGTGGGCGTGTATTATGTGCGTACATCGGGGCGTTTTTAATACTTTTACTAGCTGGGCGCTCTGATGAGAAGTATCATCCACTTCTCTTCAGAACGCCCAGCTTCTGGCAGTGCAGATCTGTGACGTCACTCACAGGTCCTGCATCGTGTCGGACACATCGGCACCAGAGGCTTCAGTTGATGCTGCTGCAGAATCAACTGTAGCCTCAGGTGCCGATGTGTCCTCGCTCGTCTGACACGATGCAGGACCTGTGAGTGACGTCACAGATCTGCACTGCCAGAAGCTGGGCGTTCTGAAGAGAAGTGGATGATACTTCTCTTCAGAGCGCCCAGCTAGTAAAAGTATTAAAAACGCCCCGATGTACGCACATAATACACGCCCACTTGGACTTTTACTTTTAAACACACCCACTTGGACTTATGCAAGCCTCATTTGCATAACTACAAAAATGGTCATAACTTGGCCAAAAATGCTCGTTTTTTAAAAATAAAAACGTTACTGTAATCTACATTGCAGCGCCTATCTGCAGCAATAGAAGATAGGGGTTGCAAAATCTGGTGACAGAGCCTCTTTAAGTCATCATCAATTAACATGGTTAAACATCTAAGTCACGGTAGTTTTAAGACTAAACACTAGACCGAATACTGGACTTTCTACCAGGTCACTTATTTCTGATACCTGATTATCTGACCTATCACCTATGACCTACCTATCACTTAAACATAAAGGGGCACAGTTATTACAACTGCCTTTTTTTTGGAGTGGATAGGAATATAAAACGCATGTTCTCCATATTTATTAACCATTAGCTGACTTGTTTTCCATATTTTTCTCATGGTCAATGTTTTCAATTTGGGGGAGTGTTCCAATTTGTTTGTTAATTTGCATCAAATTTTTGATTTGCATGCATCATTTTCTAGACCAAATATTTTTTAAACATTCAGGTCAGACCATTCATATATCGTTGAAGGGTTTTCCAAATTCACATACTCTTATATAACATTTTGTAACATTATATAAAGGTTAGGCCCCTTGAACATCACACTTTCCTGTACATACTGTAAATCAAAATGAGAATTGAATCTTGGTAAAATAAGAGGGGAAACATTTCCTAAGGCCCCATGCACACGACCGTAAAAAACCTCCGTTTTTGCGGACCGCAATTGCGGTCCGCAAAAACGGACCCATTCACTTTCATTGAACGCGGACACCTTTCCGTAGCACTATTGAAGGGCGTCCGTGCCGTGGAAATGTTCCGGGAATTATGGAACATGTCCGTTCTTTTGCATTTTGCGGGCCGTGCTCCCATACTTTGTATGGGAGCACGGCCCGAAAATGCGGCTCTCAGTCGGCGGCCGGCCGTGCCCGCAATTGCGGGCCGTGATTGCGGGCACGGTCGTGTGCATGGGGCCTAAATACTGACCGTAAATACGGTTCCATATTGCTTTATAGTCATCAGCAAATCATCAGCAACGTACCCATTTCTGCTCAATGGTATCCGCAAATACAGTCCGTAGTGCATCCGTATTGCATCCGTATATACGGATCCGCAAATTAAAAAAAGAGAGAAATCCCCATTTTATTGCTTAGCAACACTTCTATATGTGCGGATGGTTATCCGTAGTTGCGGACGCACCTCCGTAGCCATGCGCAATTTTGGCTTCCGCCATAGACTTCTATGTGCATGGGGCCTAAGTAAGCATGTTTTCCCTCCCTGGTACAGTGATCCATTTTCCCCTTTGATCTAAAAAGATATACAAGAGAGGGTGATGTGATGTGAAAGCGACCTAACACTATGGCCCACATTTATCAAACTGTTTACGCCATTTTTTTCGGGACTTTTTTCCAAGCATATCTATTTGAGACTGCGTCTATTAGCTAAACTAATGACGCAAATTTATGCCTGCCTGAGAGGTAAAAATACAATAAGTTTATTAAGAATTGTGCACTTTTTTAAAATAAATTATCACTCTTAGTACCTCCTCCACTTGGTAAATGTGGGCCTGTATAAGGGATGCAATAATTTAGGTAACTAATAGAATAGGAAATAGAATACGGTTAAGAAATTATGTATAAATAATGATATATCTGCCAACTTTTTTTGAATACTACTATAGATTTTTTATTCTTTTAACTTTTATCACTAGCCAAAACATTTAAGCAACCATGATGGTTAACCAAATCATATATTTCTAAAACGGTGTTAAATCATATGCCAATGTCAAAGAATTAAAATAAGAATGTGACTCTAACAAGTTAAAATAATGATTGAAATCTCAACAAGTCATGAAAATGTTCTCAAATATGCTACTAACGCTACACTGATAATCTTATTATACATAGTTACATAGTTAGAAAGGTTTAAAAAAGACACATGTCCATCAAGTTCAACCAAGGGATGGGAAAAAGGGAAGGTAATAATTTCTACAAATAGGAGCTAATATTTTTTTGTTCTAGGAAATTATCTAAGCCTTTTTTAAAGCCATCTACTGTGTCCCTGCTGTGACCAGCTCCTGCGGCAAACTATTCCATAGATTCACAGTTCTCACAGTAAAGAAGTCTTGTCGCCTCCGCAGGTTGAACCTTTTTCTCCAGACGGAGGGAGTGCCCCCTTGTTTTTTGAGGGGGTTTTACATGGAACAGGATTCCACCATATTTTTTGTTTGTGCCATTAAGATATTTATATAAGTTAATCATGTCCCCCCTTAGTCGTCTTTTCTCAAGGCTAAACAGGTTTAGTTCGTTTAATCTTTCCTCATAACTTAGATTCTCCATGCCCCTTATTTGCTTCATTGCTCTTCTTTGTGTTTTTCCAACTCCAGGGCATCCTTTCTACGAACTGGAGCCCAGAACTGAACTGCACATTCTAGATGAGGCCTCACTAATGCTTTGTAAAGTGGTAATATTACATCCTTGTCCCGCGAGTCCATGCTTCTTTTAATACACGACAATATCTTGCTGGCCTTTGAAGCAGCTGATTGACATTGCATGCTGTTATTTAATTTATGATTTACAAGTACACCCAGATCCTTCTCAACAAGTGAATCCCCCAGTGTATCTCCCCCTAGGACATATGATGCATGCAGGTTGTTGGTACCCAGATGTATAACTTTACATATATCTACATTAAACTTCATTTGCCAACTGGATGCCCAAACACTTAGTTTGTTTAAATCTGCTTGCAATTCACGAACATCTTCCAAAGACTGAACTATATTACATGACTTATTATAAGGAGCAAGAGCATATTTAAGGTCCAGGATACTAGAAATATTTAGAACAAGAAAAAAAATTAAAAGAAACAGGATATTAAAGAGGACCTGTCAGCACTCCTGACATGTCTGTTTTAGTAAATACCCATAAAAATAAACATTTTTGGGCATCTTTTCTTAGAATTCTGAGTTAAAATAAAATAAAAACATACTCACCTCTCCAATCCTCTCTCCCCCTCCAGGTCCCCTCATTACTACAGCACGGTTCATACAAGGTCCTGGTGCCGGGCAGCGTCAGTACGTTTTATGCAATGCAGCACTGATGACAATGAAGTGCAGCATTGCATATAAGGCCCTATTGCTGGTCAGCGTCAGGACCTAGTATGAGCCCTGCTAAAGTTATAAGGGGAGTCGGAAGGAAGAAGAGGTGCAGTGAGGTATGTTTTATTTTATTTTATGGGCAACATGGGGGGAATGGATGGCTTCCCAGCATCATTACGTTGTATAAGCGTTGCTGGGATGATGAGGAGGCCTGAGGGGAGAAGAGGAGCGGTGAGGTTATTTTATTTTAAATTTAAATGTCCAAGGGGTAGGGCAGGGGTTAGTCTGTTCGGTGGAGCAAGGTACGAGGCCCAGCGCAGACCTCTGTCTTGCTACACCCCATAAACGTAAATCTAGGAGCTTGCGTAGATTTCCACTATAATTTATGCCAGTTTTCTGGCGTAAATTATAATAAATTTTTTGGACCCATTCTTTTCCCAAAGCCACACCCCTTTCCACAAGAATGATGAGGGTGGCACAAAAATACCAGAAGAAACAAGGTAACGGGCCAAAGACCTGTGGGTATGTGTCCCTGGTGCTAGTAACTCCACTGTAGAAATGTGTTGCTGGATTTTACTTGCAGACCATGCCAATACATTTCCCCTAACCACATTTCAAGGAATCGTGTCCACCATTAGACAATGTTTGTCTATTCTCTGTAAAAATGTTCCACTATAAATAAGCATTATGGTTGAGAGACAAATTGTTTACCTATGGTTGAGAAAAATGTGGGTCCTTATCCTGCAGCATTTCCACCATAACCTCACCTAACTTTATAATTTCATATTTAGACTCAAAAGGTAAGAGTTCCGCAACTGCCATGGATCTGTTTAGGAGGCTCTATATTTCTGGCAGTGCTGTTGACAATTTTTGGTTGAGATAGAGACTGCACTCCAGTAAGTATAAACCTGCTAAAAACCTCGTATGTATATTTTTCAGCTTTATGGCACCTCGAGCAGAGCATGCTTTACTTAGCAGTAATGACACCTACATAATGTCTAGGTTGGTTGCACTTTGCAACAGTGTTGCTTCTTGGCACAATTAGCTGGAAGGCTTGACATCCAACCATGCACCATTCCTTTTACAGTCATGCCTTTCATTGCTACAGTTGGTCACTTTTCACAATGTGACTCAGTTTGTTTTTATACCCTAGAATGCTCAGACAGGCTTGCTGAGAACCCACTTTTCAGTGTGTCTTTCTGGGGAAAAGTTCAAAAGATTATGCCAGTTGGTAAAGTTAGTAAAGCTGTTAGTTTATTGCTTGCTGCTGTAGCACGTGATGCTATATGTCATTACCTTTCACAACTACCATCAAATGCCAGAGCTTGTATGTTTTGGAGTAGGTTAGAGCAACAGAAAGAAACTATCGCAATGTCAAACTCAAGAGTTTGTCTCCCAGAGAACAGGCACTTCAAAACCTCATTTAAAAAGTACATAGAAAACTTGTATAGAAATACGTGTTGTGGTACTTAATCAGATGCAGGATTGCTGGATCCTGGATGATAGGATTCTGCAGAATAGAAAGACAAGAATAGAACATTTCAAGGCTGTTGTTTTTTGGGGTTTTTTCAAAAAGGGATTTGTTGTTTTTAATCTTTTTATTCTCAACGACAAACTTTAAACCAAAGATAAATAAAAACACACATAACATATTTTAATCACTGAAATATTTATAAAGTAAGGATCAACAAATATGAATGTTTTGCTGTAAATGTGTAATTTTTATGTTTGTATGTATAAATTAAATTGTTCTTCTCTTAAACTGTGTTGATCTGGACTGCCACATTTCTACTTCATATTCATGAATCATTTATTTGATTGTACTTTTTTCTTTCAAGAAACTGTTACTTAGTGTAATATAAAACAGCATACACTGTAAAGCAGATATACTGTATTATTATACAAGGTTTTTAAGTAACCTAAGTATCCCATTATTGACCATTTATTAGCTAATTTAATTTGATATCCACAAAAAGAACTAAAACTTATTAATTTGGAGGAAATACTTTTTCCGTAAATTTGGCACAAAATTGTTAATATTGTATTTTCCTATTTGACACACTTCTTTTTAAACACCTGGATACTTTTTATTCATTTTCCTTTTCACAATGACAATAAAGAAGATGTCCAGTTGTCAAATTAAAAACAGCTAACATCAAGACAATTAATAGCATGTAGTGATATAAACTACCCATTTAAGGTACAGCTATGGTCGGGGATTGCAGGCTAGCTAGATTTTCTAATGGGAGACTGAGATAGTCTGAACAGTGGTGTAGCTATTGGGGTCACATCCAGGGCTGAAGGTGCCCTGTTCGGTACCCTGTGTCGGAACCCATCTCCCCTTCTCATATGGTGTACTCTCATACAGTGTACAAATAGCCATATAAAACAGTGCCTAATTTCAAGTTACATACAGGAAACAGTGCCATACATTGGCCAAATAACACTTAAATACATTTGTCTAAATTAAAATACTATTCAGTGTCATCACCACCATACATTGCAAAACTAATATACTGTACAATGCCTAAGTAGCAGTTACACAAAAAGAATATATGGAAAATACCAACAAACAGAGACCAAATAGCAGCTCCATACATAAAGTACTCTAATAACAGTGCTAAATAATACTTCAGTAATTTCTATATACTACTAAGCCTCGGATGGCAGGCCTTAGTAGGTATGGCACTTGACTCACACCCATAAGGCCAGCCCTAGTCACATCAGTCGCACCACTTTAGTGTGTACTGTCAGGATGCTGAATGGATATCATATTGCCTTGGCTGTGGTCGCGGACTCCGCTGTTCCTTACCTTGCGACGGCCGGTACCGCAGACCATTGGCATCCCGCCAGTGTCTCCCTCTTAGGAGACGCCAGCACTCGCGACCGACCATCTGGCGCAACCTGCCCCATCTAGCCCCATCCGTGCCAGAGCCCCTGCCACCATCTGAACTATTTCAGTTACCCTTGTGCTACGAATTTGTATAGACTGTGACTTGGCCAGCTGTCTCTCGCCATGGTGGGGCGGCCTAGTGAGTCCACATACCCCTAGATCGTGACAGTACACTCAGGCCATGGAGCTGTAAAGGATCTGCCAGGTACTACGTCTGTGTATACTCCCGGGATTAATCAGTCGACACCTGAGGCCAGACCTCTTAGACTGACACCGGCTCCCAACAACCAGGGTGGCAGGCTCAGGAGTGGGAGAGCCTATCGCGGCCTGGTCAGTCGGAGTTAGCTCCGCCCCCTGTCCATTTATACCTGCCGTGTTCTCTTCCTCAGTGCTTGTTATTCTTCTTGGATTCCTGGCCCCACTGCTGCCTTGCTCCAGCCTGCTTCTGCCGTGCTTCTGCCTTGCTTCAGTTCCGCTTATCCTGCTTCGCTTTGCCCCTGGCTTGCTTCCTGCTCCGTGCTCTCGTTGGTATACTCCACTACATCCTGATCCTGACTGGCTCATTCACCGCTCCGTTTCCTCACGGCGTTCCGTGGGCTACTGCCCCTTCCCTTGCGTGTTCCCTGTTTGTACTCCCTTGCACTTAGACAGCGTAGGGACCGCCGCCCAGTTGTACCCCGTCGCCTAGGGCGGGTCAGGGCGGTGGGTAGATTAGGGCTCACTTGTTCCCTTCACCTCCTTCCTGCCATTACATAATAACAAGCCTATACCTAGTCTACCATTTCTCCTACGCTGACGCTATCATGGACCCCCTTGAGACCCTGACCCTGCAGATGCAGGGCCTCTCCCTACAGGTCCAGGCTCTGGCTCAGAGGGTCAACCAGGCTGACGCTGCCTTAGTAGTACCCCTCACCTCACCTCTAGAACCCGACCTCAAGTTACCTGACCGGTTCTTCGGGGACCGTAAGACTTTTCTCTCCTTCCGGGAGAGTTGCAGACTTTATTTCCGCCTAAAACCTCACTCCTCGGGTTCCGAGAACCAGCGGGTGGGTATCATCATATCCCGACTCCAGGAAGGGCCCCAAGAGTGGGCCTTCTCCTTGGCTCCTGACGCCCCTGAACTTTCCTCCGTTGATCGTTTTTTCTCTGCCCTCGGATTTATTTACGACGAGACTGACAGGACTGCCTTAGCCGAGAGTCAGCTGGTGACCTTACGTCAGGGTAGGAGACCTGTTGAGGAATACTGTTCCGATTTTAGAAAGTGGTGCGTAGCTTCTCGGTGGAACGACCCGGCCCTAAGGTGCCAGTTTAGGTTAGGATTATCTGACGCCCTGAAGGATCTGCTGGTTAGCTACCCCTCTTCTGACTCCCTATACCAGGTTATGGCCCTAGCAGTACGACATGACCAACGTCTCAGGGAACGTCAGCTTGAACGTTTCAATGTTTTCCCCTCTGACTTCCCTGCGATTCCCCCCGAGGTCCCGTCTCCTCGCTCTTCCACGGAGGACTCGGAGGTACCTATGCAACTCGGGGCCTCCATGTCCCCTCGACAACGTAGAGAGTTTCGCAGGAAGAATGGTCTCTGCTTCTATTGTGGGGACGACAAGCATCTACTGAACACCTGTCCCAGGCGCAAGAATAAACAGCCGGAAAACTTCCGCGCCTAAGTGATCATCGGGGAGGTCACTTGGGCGCACAGGTATTTCCCGTTAATATGAAACGCAATAAAATTTTGCTTCCCTTTCAGGTCTCGTTTGCTGGCCGGTCTGCCACTGGCAGTGCCTTCGTGGATTCTGGCTCATCTGCTAATATCATGTCTGTGGAATTTGCTATGTCTCTAAAAATGCCTTTTATTGATTTGCCTTATCCTATCCCAGTAGTGGGTATCGACTCCACTCCTCTTGCTAATGGTTATTTTACTCAGCATACTCCTGTTTTTGAACTCCTTGTTGGCTCCATGCATTTGGAGCAGTGCTCTGTACTGGTGATGCAGGGATTATCGTCCGATCTGGTATTAGGTCTTCCCTGGTTGCAGCTGCATAATCCCACGTTTGATTGGAATACTGGGGATCTCACCAAATGGGGTAGTGAATGCCTGCTGTCATGTCTTTCGGTTAGCTCTATTTCTCCCCGGGAGGAGGTAAACACGCTTCCTGAGTTTGTTCAGGACTTCGCTGATGTGTTTTCTAAGGAGGCCTCCGAGGTGTTGCCCCCTCATAGAGATTACGATTGCGCCATCGATTTGGTGCCTGGTGCCAAGCTTCCTAAGGGTAGGATATTTAATCTTTCATGTCCTGAACGTGAAGCTATGAGGGAGTATATCCAAGAATGCCTGGCCAAGGGTTTCATTCGCCCCTCGACTTCTCCTGTAGGTGCTGGCTTCTTCTTCGTGGGGAAGAAGGATGGTGGTCTTAGGCCGTGCATTGATTATCGGAACCTGAATAAGGTCACCGTAAGGAATCAGTATCCCCTTCCTTTGGTTCCGGATCTTTTTAATCAGGTTCAGGGGGCCCAATGGTTTTCCAAGTTCGATCTATGGGGGGCATATAACCTTATCCGCATCAAAGAGGGGGATGAGTGGAAAACTGCATTCAACACACCCGAAGGTCATTTCGAATACCTGGTCATGCCCTTTGGGTTGTGTAATGCCCCTGCCGTCTTCCAGAATTTTATTAATGAAATTCTGAGAGATTACCTGGGTAATTTTCTTGTAGTGTACCTTGATGACATACTTGTGTTTTCCAAGGACTGGTCCTCCCACGTGAAGCATGTCAGGAAGGTCCTCCAGGTCCTCCGGGAAAATAATCTGTTTGCGAAGACCGAAAAATGTGTGTTTGGGGTACAGGAGATACCATTTTTAGGTCAAATCCTCACTCCTCATGAATTCCGCATGGACCCTGCCAAGGTTCAGGCTGTGGCGGAATGGGTCCAACCTGCCTCCCTGAAGGCGCTACAGTGTTTTTTGGGGTTCGCTAACTATTACAGGAGATTTATTGCCAACTTCTCGGTCGTCGCTAAGCCTCTTACGGACCTTACTCGCAAGGGTGCTGATGTCCTCCATTGGCCCCCTGAGGCCGTCCAGGCTTTTGAGACCCTCAAGAAGTGCTTTATCTCGGCCCCAGTGCTGGTTCAGCCCAACCAAAGGAAGCCATTTATTGTGGAGGTTGACGCATCCGAGGTGGGAGTGGGGGCCGTCTTGTCCCAGAGTACCAGCTCCCTCACCCATCTCCGCCCCTTTGCTTACTTCTCTAGGAAGTTTTCGCCCACGGAGAGTAACTATGATTTTGGCAACCGCGAACTCTTAGCCATTAAATGGGCTTTTGAAGAGTGGTGTCACTTCCTGGAGGGGGCCAGACACCAGGTAACGGTCCTTACTGACCCCAAGAATCTGGTTTTCCTAGAATCTGCCCGGAGGCTTAATCCTAGACAAGCTTGTTGGGCACTATTCTTTACCAGATTTAATTTCTTGGTTACCTATAGGGCTGGGTCCAAAAATATTAAGGCTGATGCACTGTCACGTAGTTTCATGGCCAATCCTCCTTCCGAGAAGGATCCTGCTTGTATTTTACCCCCTGGTATAATCGTTTCTGCCACTGATTCTGATTTAGCTTTTGACATCGCGGCTGATCAAGATTCAGCTCCCGGGAACCTCCCTGGGGACAAACTGTTTGTCCCCCTGCAGTACCGGCTAAGGGTACTCAGGGAAAACCATGACTCCGCACTATCTGGTCATCCTGGTATCTTGGGTACCAAACACCTCATTACCAGAAACTATTGGTGGCCCGGGTTGCCTAAAGACGTTAGGGCTTACATCGCCGCTTGTGAGGTTTGTGCTAGGTCCAAGACCCCTAGGTCCCGACCTGCGGGCTTACTACGTTCCTTGCCCATTCCCCAGAGACCTTGGACCCATATCTCCATGGATTTTATCACCGATTTGCCTCCATCTCAGGGCAAGTCGGTGGTGTGGGTGGTAGTAGACCGCTTCAGCAAGATGTGCCACTTTGTGCCCCTTAAGAAACTACCTAACGCCAAGACGTTAGCTTCTTTGTTTGTTAAACACATTCTGCGTCTCCATGGGGCCCCAGTCAATATCGTTTCTGACAGAGGGGTACAATTTATTTCCTTATTTTGGAGAGCTTTTTGTAAAAAGTTGGAGATTGATCTGTCCTTCTCCTCCGCCTTCCATCCCGAAACTAATGGCCAAACGGAAAGGACTAACCAATCCCTGGAACAATATTTAAGGTGTTTCATCTCTGACTGTCAATTTGATTGGGTCTCATTCCTTCCCCTCGCCGAATTTTCCCTGAATAACCGGGTCAGTAACTCGTCAGGGGTCTCCCCGTTTTTCTGTAATTTCGGGTTTAACCCAAGGTTCTCCTCCGTTTCTCCTGGTTGTTCCAATAATCCCGAGGTAGAGGACGTTCATCGGGAACTGTGCACAGTCTGGGCCCAGGTTCAGAAGAACCTAGAGGCGTCCCAGAGCGTACAAAAGATTCAGGCTGATAGTAGACGTTCTGCTAACCCCCGGTTTGTCGTCGGGGATCTGGTCTGGTTGTCGTCCAGGAACTTGCGCCTTAAGGTCCCGTCCAGGAAGTTTGCTCCCCGATTTATTGGACCTTATAAGGTCATTGAAGTCCTCAACCCTGTATCCTTCCGTTTGGAGCTGCCCCCATCCTTTCGCATACATGACGTCTTCCATGCCTCCCTCCTTAAACGCTGCTCCCCGTCCTGGTCCCCCTCGAGGAAACCTCCTGTTCCCGTTCTCACCCCTGAGGGGGTGGAATTCGAGGTGGCCAAGATTATGGACAGTAGGATGATCCAGGGCTCCCTCCAGTACCTGGTCTATTGGAGAGGATATGGGCCGGAGGAGAGGACTTGGGTACCTGCTCGAGATGTTCACGCTGGGGTATTGATTAGGAGGATCCACCTTCTCTTCCCCACTAAACTGGGTCCTCTTAGTAAGGGTCCGGTGGCCCCTCATAAAAGGGGGAGTACTGTAAAGGATCTGCCAGGTACTACGTCTGTGTATACTCCCGGGATTAATCAGTCGACACCTGAGGCCAGACCTCTTAGACTGACACCGGCTCCCACCAACCAGGGTGGCAGGCTCAGGAGTGGGAGAGCCTATCGCGGCCTGGTCAGTCGGAGTTAGCTCCGCCCCCTGTCCATTTATACCTGCCGTGTTCTCTTCCTCAGTGCTTGTTATACTTCTTGGATTCCTGGCCCCACTGCTGCCTTGCTCCAGCCTGCTTCTGCCGTGCTTCTGCCTTGCATCAGTTCCGCTTATCCTTCTTCGCTTTGCCCCTGGCTTGCTTCCTGCTCCGTGCTCTCGTTGGTATACTCCACTACATCCTGATCCTGACTGGCTCATTCACCGCTCCGTTTCCTCGTGGCGTTCCGTGGGCTACTGCCCCTTCCCTTGCGTGTTCCCTGTTTGTACTCCCTTGCACTTAGACAGCGTAGGGACCGCCGCCAACTTGTACCCCGTCACCTAGGGCGGGTCGTTGCAAGTAGGCAGGGACAGGGCGGTGGGTAGATTAGGACTTACTTGTTCCCTTCACCTCCTTCCTGCCATTACAGGAGCCTGCTGGCCAAGCCAAGACGCAGTTCAGGTGATTCAAACAGATATGCTTGACCTACGTGCATGCCAGGATCAACTCCTTGTGGCTGTAAATTCCATCATCGCCCGACTGGATCAACCTTCTGCTCCTCTTTCGGATGCTACTGCCGTTCCACTGCCAGTCAATCCTCCTCCTGTCTGTTCCGGATCCACAGTTTTGTTGCCTCTTCCTCCTCGCTATGACGGTGACTCTAGAGCCTGTAGAGGTTTCCTCAATCAATGTATCATTCATTTTAGGCTATGAGCTCATCTCTTCCCCTCTGATGAGGCCAAGGTAGCGTTCATCATTTTCCTTCTCGCTAGCAAGGCCTTGGCATGGGCGAATCCCATCTTAGAAAAACAGGGACCTGAATTCTCGGACCTAGCCTTATGCCTAGAGACTTTTGGTACCATGTTCGAGGAGTCGTGCCAAACATCCTCTGCAGTGGCCAATCTACTGGCACTTAAGCAAGGAGGGTCCACAGTAGGAGAGCATGCAATCTCCTTCTGTACTCTATCAGCAGAGTTGGCATGGAATAATGAGGCATTGGTGGTTACCTTTTGGCAGGGACTGTCCTCGCACATCAAGAACGAGCTAGCAGCCCACAATGTACCCTGGACACTCATCCTGTTGGCTGCTCGGGTCAACATGAAAATTCAGGAACATGCTCAGGGGGTTCAGTGGGAGAGATGTTTCCACAGGCTGGCATCCTTGTTCCAGAGACCACTGTTGCCGCCTCCAAATGCCCTACCTGAGGAACCTATGCAGGTAGACAGAATCAAACTGTCCGAGCAGGAAAAACAGCGCAGACGCTCTTCACGCCTGTCTGTATTGTGGCCTTAAAGGCCATTTTGTGCGCCAATGCCCACAAAAACCGGGAAACTCCAGCACATAGGGTTGGTTGGAGAGGCAACCCTAGATGGAACGACGCTAACGGTCAAAATCTCTCCCAAATTATCCATTCCTGTGACCATCATTTCTGGTGAGACATCACACTCCTCCTCAGCTCTGGTTCTCGACTGAAGTTCTGGAGAGGTCCTACAGTGGGGACCCAAATGCCCTGCCCACTGCCTGCCACAGGTTACCCTGTTCTACCTCCACTGCCTCAGTCACTCTCCGTGGCAGGTGGGCAAAAACTTTTTGATCAAAATGTGCACTAAGAACCTCCCTATTTTAAGTAGATTTAGCTTTAGTGCATATTTATTTATATTTAGTGGTTTAGGTGTCGCAGTGTGCTGTCGCCATTCTTTTTCTGCTGTATATTTGCAGTCACAGGTGTTCCTGCACCTGCATACACATTTTATATCATTTAGTTGGAATGTGATGTTAAAATTTTAGTTGTGTTTATGTGATCCATAAATGTGGGGTTAGTGAATGCCTCGATTAGATAGATAGATAGATAGATAGGATAGATAGATAGATAGATATTTGAAAAGAAAAGTGTTTTATTATTACTATTCTCCCACTCCTAACAGCCTGCCAGGAGAGGGGGAAGTTACAGCAGGCCAGCGGGGGGCCTCCCGACAAGGGGGGCGCAGCACCCCCCGCCACAAACATGCAAAGAACACACACAAACACACACACTTACATGCAGTGCGGCTGATCTCCAAAATGTTGCCGGCTTTCCCCGTAAAAACCTGCTTCTAGATGTCAGAGGCAGAGGACAGTTCGTATGTCCTATGGCCTGTAGCTGCCATATTCCATCTTTGTGCGTGTCGTAAACAGACACATACACAGATGAAATAAAAAAATGGCAGCCCCCAGTTAGGTAAAAAAGTTGAAATAAAAAACAAAACATTTTTTGACTAAAAATAAAGTAAATATAACATTTTTTTTGAATAAAAACACATACACTACCGTTCAAAAGTTTAGGGTCACTTAGAAATTTCCTTATTTTTGCAAGAAAAGCACAGTTTTTTTCAATGAAGATAACATTAAATTAATCAGAAATATACTCTATACATTGTTAATGTGCTAAATGACTATTCTAGCTGCAAACATCTGGTTTTTAATGCAATATCTACATAGGTGTATAGAGGCCCATTTCCAGCAACCATCACTCCAGTGTTCTAATGGTACATTGTGTTTGCTAACTGTGTTAGAAGGCTTATGGATGATTAGAAAACACTTGAAAACTCTAGTGCAATTATGTTAGCACCGCTGTAAACAGTTTTGCTGTTTAGAGGAGCTATAAAACTGACCTTCCTTTGAGCTAGTTGAGAATCTGGAGCATTACATTTGTGGGTTCGATTAAACTCTCACAATGGCTAGAAAAAGAGAGCTTTCATGTGAAACTCGACAGTCTATTCTTGTTCTTAGAAATGAAGGCTATTCCATGCGAGAAATTGCCAAGAAACTGAAGATTTCCTACAACGGTGTGTACTACTCCCTTCAGAGGACAGCACAAACAGGCTCTAACCAGAGTAGAAAGAGAAGTGGGAGGCCCCGCTGCACAACTGAGCAACAAGACAAGTACATTAGAGTCTCTAGTTTGAGAAATAGACGCCTCACAGGTCCTCAACTGGCAGCTTCATTAAATAGTACCCGCAAAACGCCAGTGTCAATGTCTACAGTGAAGAGGCGACTCCGGGATGCTGGCCTTCAGGGCAGAGTGGCAAAGAAAAAGCCGTATCTGAGACTGGCTAATACAAGGAAAAGATTAATATGGGCAAAAGCACAAACATTGGACAGAGGAAGATTGGAAAAAAGTGTTATGGACAGACGAATCGAAGTTTGAGGTGTTTGGATCACACAGAAGAACATTTGTGAGACGCAGAACAACTGAAAAGATGCTGGAAGAGTGCCTGACGCCATCTGTCAATCATGGTGGAGGTAATGTGATGGTCTGGGGTTGCTTTGGTGCTGGTAAAGTGGGAGATTTGTACAAGGTAAAAGGGATTTTGAATAAGGTAGGCTATCACTCCATTTTGCAACGCCATGCCATACCCTGTGGACAGCGCTTGATTGGAGCCAATTTCATTCTACAACAGGACAATGACCCAAAGCACACCTCCAAATAATGCAAGAACTATTTAGGGAAGAAGCAGGCAGCTGGTATTCTATCTGTAATGGAGTGGCCAGCGCAGTCACCAGATCTCAACCCCATAGAGCTGTTGTGGGAGCAGCTTGACCGTATGGTATGCAAGAAGTGCCCATCAAGCCAATCCAACTTGTGGGAGGGGCTTCTGGAAGCATGTGGTGAAATTTCTCCTGATTACCTCTTTGACGAAAGCAAAGTTTGAAGGAGAAAACTATGATTTGAAATAAAAATCATTATTTCTAACCTTGTCAATGACTTGACTATATTTTCTAGTCATTTTGCAACTCATTTGATAAATATAAGTGTGAGTTTTCATGGAAAACACAAAATTGTCTGGGTGACCCCAAACTTTTGAACGCTAGTGTAAATTAATAAAAAAAAAATCATGACACCTTTCCTTTAAGGAGAACATCGAGAGAGGGTTCATCTGGAAGTCATCCACTCCGGCCGGACCGGATTCCTCTTCGTGAAGTAAAAGGACAAATCTCTTCGTCCATGTATCGACTACCGGGGCCTGAACCAACTTACGGTCAAGAATAAGTACCCCCTACTGTTTATCTCAGGACTTTTTAATAGAATTCGTGGGGCCAAGGTATTCACAAAGCTGGATCTACGCAGAGCTTTTAACTTGATCCGTATCCGCAAGTGCGACGAGTGGAAAACCTCATTTAACACTCGAGATAGCCATTTTGAATACATTGTGATGCCCTTTGGACTATGTAACACCCCAGCTGTGTTCCAGGAGTTTGTAAATTACATTTTCCGTGACCTACTGTATGTCTGTGTGGTGGTCTATCTGGACGACATCCTGATTTACTCACCTGATTTGTTGACACATCGGAAGCATGTTCGCCAAGTTCTCTTGTGGTTAAGGGGGAATTGCCTATATACTTAATACAAGAAATGTTTGTTCGAGAAGAACGCTTTACCCTTCCTGGGCTTCATCATATCTGACCGTGGTCTCAAGATGGATCCAGAGAAGGTGAGATCTGTCTTAGAATGGCCACTACCACAGGGCCTACGTTCCATATAACGATATCTAGGATTTTCAAACTTCTATCGGCAATTCATCCCGAACTTCTCATCTCTGACTGCTCCAATCTCGGCCCTTGCCAAAAAGGGGGTGAACGCCAAGGTTTGGCCTCCGGAAGCAGAATCAGCGTTTACAGATCTCAAGAGCGTTTTTACCTCAGCATCTGTTCTCCATCACCCTGATGCTTCTCTGCAATTCTTTCTGGAGGTGGATGCCTCTTCCGTAGGTGCGGGAGCAGTACTATGCCAAAAGAACTCTAAAAGACAAGATGGTGGCTTGTGGCTTCTTCTAGAAATTATTCTCCCCAGCAGAACGCAAATATACCATCGGGGATCGGGAATTGCTGGCCAACAAGTTGGCCTTAGAGGAGTGGAGACACTTGCTGGAGGGTGCTATCGATGCTATTATCATCTATACTGACCACAAGAACCTCACATACCTAGTCGGCTCAACGGTTAAATCCACGCCAAGCCAGATGGTAGTTGTTCTTTGCCCGATTTCAGTTTTTGCTTTACTTCCATCCTGCAGACAAGAATATGAAGGCTGACGCCCTGTCTCGCTCCTTCGAAACCAATGACTCTGAGGAGACTCCTCAATACATCATAGATCCTTCTATGATTATTGCTGCTAACCCCCTGCAAATTAGAAACATTCCGCCTGGAAAGACTTTTGTCTGCCCTGCTAACAGGAAGATAATTATCCTCTGGGCCACAACTGTAAACTAGCTGGGCACTCTGGTGTCCATAAGACACAGGACTTGATAGCTCCTCACTATTAGTAGTCCACTTTGCCTGGTAATGTTGCGGACTATGTCTCCTCAAGTATGAACTGTGCCAATGTGCCTCATATATGAACAAATCTACCCGCTCCAAACCTGGTAGCCTGCTATTACCCCTGCCTGTTCCTGATGCCCCTTGGCGGCATATTTCTATGGACTTTATCACTGACATTCCTTCTTCAGCTGGATGTACTACAATCTGGGTAGTAGTGGATCGTTTCTCTAAAATGGCACATTTTGTTCCACTGACTGGTCTCCCGTCTGCTCCTCGTCTCGCAGATCTGTTTATTCTACACATCTTCCGCCTGCACGGACTTCCTCTGCATATTGTCTCGGACCGGGGAGTACAGTTTACATCCAAGTTCTGGAGATCCCTGTGCAACCTGTTAGATGTAAAACTGGACTTCTCTTCTGCCTATCACCCACAGTCCAATGGTCAAGTGGAGAGGACCAATCAAGTTTTGGAGAATAATCCTCGTCATTTCGTTTCCACCCAACACGACAATTGGGTGCAACTTCTGCCTTTCGTACAATAATCACACAAATGGGTCTACTACCTCGTCTCCTTTCTGCATTGTGTACAGCCAGCATCCTCGAGTTTTTCTTCCCGTGCCAGCCATGACTCAGGTACCATCCGCCAATTCTGCTTTTGGGACTTTCATTCACATCTGGCTGCAAACTAAGTCTGCGATCCTCCAGGCAGTGGATCTCATGAAAAAGCATGCTGATAAAAGGAGAAAAGTTCCTCCTCAGTTCTATCCTGGAGTCAAGGTCTGGCTATCCTCAAGAAACATTTGTCTCAAGATACCCTCTCACAAATTCGCTCCCAGGTTCCTTGATCCTTTCGAAGTTCTGTAACGGATTAACCCTATAAACTTCGATTGTGTCCTACTCTCAAGATCCCCAACTCAATCCACATGTCCCTCCTTAAGCCTGTGGTTCTGAACCGCTTCAGCAGCAGTTGCTCCCAGTGGTTCGTCTGATGTGTTCGAGGTGAAAGAGATTCTGGACTATAAGAGAGTAGGAGGAAGAATTTCTATCTAGTGGACTGGAGAGGGTTTGGTCCTGAGGAGAGGTCCTGGGAGCCAGAAGAGAACGTCAATGCCCCTACCCTCATAAACAAGTTCCTCTTATGCTCCAGACCCAAGAAGAGGAGGCATAATGGGGGGTACTGTCACTGCCAGGATAGCGGACCGCCACCGTTCCTTAACTTGCGATGGCCGCGACCACAGACCGTTGGCATCCCGCCAGTGTCTCCCTCCTAGGAGATGTCAGCACTCACAGACGTCCGGCTCTTCTCTGAGTGTTAAGGTGTGCGCACATGTTAAAATTCCCTAATTAACCCCTGTTCATCCTGAACTATAATAAGGGCTCCGCCCTACCAGTCCTTGCCTGAGCGTTGTTGTAGTTTTCCCATGTTCGTATTGCAAATGGTCCCTTAATGTTTTCCTGCTCTCAGTGTTCCCATGCCCTGCCACTTGTTTCCTGTATCCCGTGTTGTGTTTTGTTCCCGAGCCTGTTTAGTATTGGAGTCAAGTTGTGTCACCTGCAGTTATAGACCAACCCTGGTGTCATCCGCCACGTCTGGTATAACCTGCTATGCCTGCTGGTGTACACCACGTATGGGGTCCTCTCTGATACCGTCCGCCACGTCTGGCGCAACCTGCCATATCTAGCCCCATCCGTGCCAGAGCCCCTGCCACCATCCGGACTATTTCAGTTACCTTTGTGCTACGAATTTGTATAGTCTTTTCCATAGACTGTGACTTGGCCTAGTGGGTCCACATACCCCTAGATCGTGACACATATGTTATCCTCCGGTCATGAACAGTGTGTGTGTGGGGGCAGGATACTGTAGGTCATGCTGATTAGCTATTTAAGCTTTAACAGAGAGTACCAAAGCCCAGGAGCACAGGAGCTTCAAGTTGCGCCTCTGAGCTTGATCACCAGCTCCTGTCTCAACCTAGATTTATATTGATTTTTTGTGGATTTTATTTTTGTTACAGTGCATGTGAATAAGCTTTTGTAGAGCCTCATCCATCTTTCTCTCTCTCTCTCTCTTCTAAATACAGATAATTACTTTAAGAAATTTAAATGAAAACGATAGAGAAAGCTGCTTAATCATGCAATTAGGAAACAAATAAAAACTTTTAAAAAATTTGTGCAAAAGTGTTCATAGTAGAGATGAGTGAATTGATTCTACACTAATTGAATTCAGTCTAAATTTCCCAACAGTCTCGGATTTGCAGAATTTCTAAATTTTGGGATTATGCGGCACACGGATAACGGCAAAATGGAGGCTGACGGCAAGCTCTAGCCACCATTTTAAAGATTAAGAAAAGATTCACATGACCTCAAATGGGCTTACACCTAATGCCTTGTAGGCAATCTTGCCAAAATGCACTATGGTTATCCCTCCATTTACCCATCACTTCAACATTACTAATACTGGCTTGGTGTTAAAGAGCTTGAAAGGGATTGGATATAGTCCTAGAAGACAGAGAGTCAGACACACCTTTTCATGCCAATTGGGGCACTTGTGATTTGCGGAAAATTTATTTGGATCTAATTCAATCGGACGGCCGATTCATCTGAAATGTGACTATTTCTAGTCCATAGCCTTAAAGGTAACTAAAGAGAAAGCCTTGGAACCCATACCCCAAATCTCCCAAGACTTGGGGAGTTTTCTCTAAGCCATGCACTCTTTCAAGAAAAAAAATGATATCTAAATAACAGATCTACTTGTCTACAGGATGTGGAATGTTTAACTGTCATTTCCAGGACACAGAGAGAACAGTGAGCCCCAGTTGAAAGAGGGATGTCTTGATTCTATAGTAAAGAGCTTTACTCTGACCTCATTTGAAATATTGTGCATATTCTGGAAAATTCATTTACGGTAACACGTGGATTAAAAAAATGGTGCAAGTTTTGTGTTATGAAACATATGAACATATTGAGGAATTTAATATGTATAGTTTTGAGGAAAGAAGCAAAGGTGAGAAGGTTACTCATTTGCCATTTTGTATACTTAACTGAAAAGCCAACCTATATTTCTTGATGATTAAGAAAAAAAAAATCCAATAATCCAGTGATTTGAAACATTTAAAGAGACTCTGTCACCACATTATAAGTGCCCTATCTCCTACATAAGGAGATGGGCGCTGTAATGTAGATAACAGCAGTGGTTTTTATTTAAAAAAAAACTATCTTTTTTCACAACGTTGGGAGCAATTTTGGTTTATGCTAATGAGCTTTCTTAATGCCCAAGTGGGCGTACTTTTACTTTCGACCAAGTGGGCGTTGTACAGAGGAGTGTATGATGCTGACCAATCGGCATCATGCACTCCTCTCCATTCACTTACACTGCACTAGCGATGTAGTTATATCACTATGTGCAGCTACATACACAAACCCTAACATTACTACAGTGTCCTGATAATGAGTACACATGACCATCCAGCCTGGACGTCATGTGTACTCAGAATGCTGACACTTCTGAATCTTTTCTGTGAGATTCCGGCAAGTGAAACCAAATCTCGTTTAGCTCCGTAATCTCGTGAGATTTGGTTTCACTTGCCGGAATCTCACAAAAAATAGTCAGAAGTGTCAGGATTCTGAGTACACATGACGTCCAGGCTGGATGGTCATGTGTATTCATTATCAGGACACTGTAGTAATGTTAGGGCTTGTGTATGTAGCTGCACATAGTGATATAACTATATCGCTAGTGCAGTGTAAATGAATGGAGAGGAGTGCATGATGCCGATTGGTCAGCGTCATACACTCCTCTGTATAACAATACCAGACTGTGAAGACTACTAGTATATCCAGAAAATGGAACACACATAGCACAAGTCATGTACCATGACAATATAAAATAAACTTTATTGAAATATACATAACACATTGGCCATCAAAATATAAAAACAATATAGCACACAGTTAAAAAGGAGAGTATGGAGGAGCTGCGTGAATAATCCAATATATATGCTACCATACTATAAACATCCTGTGATGTGGTAACAAATGCAGATATCTATAGAAAAGATAATCATATAGATCAAGTATTTGGACAACAGAAGCACATAAATATATTTAGAACCTAACAGAAGAGCACACAATTGTGCATGCATATAAGAGTATACAGCTAAAGCTCTAAGTTGCACCCAAAACAAAGACCATGCTTTATAAATAAAGGATATTGCACAAACCCATGGAATGCATGATAGGAAGCACGCAGGAACACTCCACACTGACCGCCCCCGACGCACGTTTCGCCGTCAGCTTTCTCAAGGGGTACTGACTGATGGGATAGTGGTTGTTTTAAATATAAAATGCAGAGGGAGGGGACTACACGAATAGCCAAACACTAAGCAGTGTTCATAGCATATGGAGATCTGCAATCACAGATCAAATTACACCTACCATGCTGCAGGCACCATTAGGCTATGTTCACGCGGGGTATTTTGCAGGAGGAATATCTGCCTTTGGTCTTTGTTTTGGGTGCAACTTGGAGCTTTAGCTGTATACTCTTATATGCATGCACAATTGTGTGCTCTTCTGTTAGGTTCTAAATATATTTATGTGCTTCTGTTGTCCAAATACTTGATCTATATGATTATCTTTTCTATAGATATCTGCATTTGTTACCACATCACAGGATGTTTATAGTATGGTAGCATATATATTGGATTATTCACGCAGCTCCTCCATACTCTCCTTTTTAACTGTCTGCTATATTGTTTTTATATTTTGATGGCAAATGTGTTATGTATATTTCAATAAAGTTTAATTTATATTGTCATGGTACATGACTTGTACTATGTGTGTTTCATTTTCTGGATATACTAGTAGTCTTCACAGTCTGGTATAGGTATTGATATTTGCTTTATGATTTGTGTGGACGCATTATTGTTTGGTGCATGCCAATGGTCTATACTCGTATAGGTATTCATACACTCCTCTGTACAACGCCCACTTGGTCGAAAGTAAAAGTACGCCCACTTGGGCATTAATAAAACTCATTAGCATAAACCAAAATCGCTCCCAACGTTGTGAAAAAAGATCGTTTTTTAAATAAAAAGCATTACTGTCACCTACATTACAGCGCCCATCTCCTTATGTAGGAGACAGGGCACTTATAATGTGGTGACAGAGCCTCTTTAAGAAGGAAATTAAAGTAAACTCTAATTTGATAGAATTCATAATTTTGGCTGTACTAGCATTTCTTATCATCATGCATTCATGATTCACTCTATGGTATTCTAAACAGAGATGCAAAGTTCTCTGGTTTATGGCAGTCAAGTACATTATTTAATCACTACTCACTAATGATGTGATAAATTGAAAGCAACCACCATTAGAGATTTACTTCTAACTTTATGCGCTGTCTTCTGATTTGTATGCTCCGTTCATTGCCTAAAGCCTGAAGAAACATAAAAATTAGTCTAACCAATCAATCTTATCACCATCCTGCAGGAAACACTTTGTGACACACTTGAACTGTCCAATCTGACTGTGACGGGTGCTTATGTGCCAATATGTTTTGTATTTGTTCTGCTATTGCAAGATACTCAAAACCTGATAGGGTCTCCCTGGGTCAATGTTAGCTGGTCAGGTATTAATTAAAATGAAATGTTTTTATACAAAGCTGTCAATATATTGTCATATTTTGAGAGAAGCTTCAACTTTTCCATTGTCACATCCAACAACATTAGTAATAGAAAGGCACTGATGCATGGATTTGCAGAATATTTTTTTCATAAGCAATGTTACTCAGTACCGTAGACAAATTTATAAATTATGCATGCATTATGGCAGAGATGTAATATTTACATTGCCTGCAATATGAAGGTGAACTGTGTTAACACTGGGTTCTCCATACAAAGAAATATAACAGGCAGATAATCTTACTATGTGACATACAGTAGATATACACCTACGGCTGAATTACAACTTTGGTCATGCTACATCAGTCACAGACAAGTTACACAACTAAAAATGGTGTGACTGTTGCACAACTCGTCTTCTAACACTTTCCTGTTGTGGTTAAAGTCTATTAAGTGCAAAATTTGCTCAGCTCCTGCATGCTACATCAATATTGTATCAAGAAGAAATTTCTGTGCATCTCCATGTTGCAGGTTGGTAAAACTAATTTATTCCTATGGATGTTCTTTCAGGCAAATGTTGAGCAACCCCAAATTAAAGCAACTGTGGCCAGGGCCGTATTTACAGCTCATGCTGACCAATGCACAGAGACTGAATACACTACCATTTTGTCATGGCAATCATATATCAGTGTAGTTATACCTGTTTTCTGAAGTACTGCACTAAATAGTGACATTCCGGATGAAATATGTTCGAAGATCTTCTGCCACTTTTTCTTACACAAACAAGAGTTTTTAACTGTTTTCAGGAAAAGTCGCCTACCAGTCACACAGTTACTATACAATTTCCTTTTATTTTTATCTTGGAAGAGTATTATTGGTTTCCTTTATATATGGAGATTTTATTTGGTCACTGTATGGTGGTATTTATTCAGGGAGTTTGTGACACTGCATTTTATGCACTGTGCAGCATATTTTTTTTTGCAGTGTATGGTGGAGTCAGCTCTGTATAACACCGTTACTTAGGTAACTATGTATAAGTGTTATTTTGGCATCACACTGTATGGCACTAATAATTAAGCACTGTATGGTATCATATTTTGTATATTTCATTACAGTACATCATTAACAGACGATAACATACAGGGCACATCCAAAGAAATACCGGTTTTGGATTGAATACCACAATACCATAAACAAATATTTCCACTTCATAGTGACAAAAAAAATGCCACCAAACTGTAACTAAAGGAAAACCTCTAAATAAAGACCAACATTGGCACAATACTGAGACTAAATAATATCACGATAATGTAAACATACAGTAGTCAGATATCATTTCCACACAGGCTGTGGATAATACAAGTGAATACAGTACTGATCCAACACTCTCAGACTCAGAAAAAATAACAACTACTGTACTGTGCAAAAGTTTTAGGCAGTTGCAAAATGCTGCAAAGTAAGAATGCTTTAAATAATAAAAGTGAGAATAGTTTTTTTTTTTTATCAATCAGCAAAATACAAAGTAAATGAACAGAAGAGAAATCTAAGTGAAATCAATATTTTGGTGTGACCACCCTTTGCCTTCAAAACTGCATCAGTTCTTCTTTGTAGGCACACTTGCACAAAGTCATGGATTTGTAGGATTATAGTCAGGTGTATGATTAACCAATTATACCAAACAAGTGATAATGATCATCATTGCCATATGTAGGTTGTAACACAGTCATTAACTATAACAGAAACAGCTGTGTTGGAGGCTTAAAACTGGGTGAGGATCAGCAAAACGTTGCTACAAAGGTCTCCCCAGGCAAAGATTTCAAGGAAGATGTGCTGTTCAGGCTCTTTTGAAGTAGCACAAAGAAACGGGCAACGTTGAGGACCGTAGACACAGTGGTTGGCCAAGGAAACTCAGTGCAGCAGATCAAAGACACAATATGCTTACTTCCCTTCGAAATCAGAAGATGTCCAGCAGTGCCATCATCTCAGAACTGTCAGAAACCAGTGGGACCAAGGTATACCCATCTACTGTGCAGAGAAGTCTGATCAGAAACGGTCTTCATCGAAGAATTGTGGCCAAAAAGATATACCTTCAATGTGGAAACAAGGCCAAGTAACTCAATATACACAGAAACATAGGAACTGGGGTGTAGAGAAATGGCAGCAGGTGCTCTGGACTGATGAGTCAAAATTGTATTATAATGGTATCCTCAAGTCTGAGAAATACAGGCAGATACTTATCCATCATACATTACCATCAGAGAGGCATCTGGCTCCAAATTTACGCTGCAGCAGGACAACGACCCAAACATACAGCCAATGACATTAAGAACTATCTTCAGCGTAAAGAAGAACAAGGAGCCCTGGAACTGATGATATGGCTCCACCGAGCCCTGATCTCAACATCATCGAGTCTGTTTGGGATTACATGAGGAGACAGAAGGCTTTGAGGAAGCCTACATCCACAGAAGATATGTGGTTAGTTATCCAAGATGTTTGGAACAACACACCTGCCGAGTTCCTTCAAAAACTGTGTGGAAGTGTACCTAGAAGAATTTATGCTGTTTTGAAGTCAAAGAGTGGTCACACCAAATATTGATTTGATTTAGATTTATCTTTTGTTCATTCACTTTGTATTTTGTTAATTAAAAAAAAACTATTAACATTATTATGTTTGAAAGCATTCTTACTTTGCAGCATTTTTCTACAACTGCCTAAAACTTTTGCACAGTACTCTATATATACACACAAACCGAGCAGCCATAACATTAAAACCACCTGCCTAATTTTGTATAGGTCCCACTCATGCCACCAAAACAGCTCTGACCCTTTGAGGCATAGATGCCACAAGACTTCAGGAGGTGTACTGTATGTTGCGAGATGGGGCCTCCATAAATAGGACTTGTTTTTCCCTCAGATGCTCGATCTGATTGCGATCTCAGGAATTTGGAGGCCAAATCAATGCCTTGAACTCTTTGTCATGTTGCTCAAACCAGTCTTGACATTTTTTTGCAGTGGGACAGGGAGCTTTATCCTGCTAAAAGAAGCTGCTGCCAGTATGGAATACCGTTTAAATTCATAGGTGTACTTGGTGTTTAACAATGTACAGATAGGTTATATGTTTCAAAGTAACATCCACATGAATGCCAAGCCTCAAAGTATCCCATCTTAGGCGTTTTCAGGGTGGACAAGGATCAGCATGGGCACTCCGACCGGTCGGTGGCTATGGATCCCCAAGTGCAGGAAGCTGCAATGCACTGTGTGTTCTGACACATTTCTATCAGAAATTTGTGCTACAGTAGCTCGTCTGTGGTATCGGGCAAGATGGACTAGCCTTCACTCCCCACATGCATCAAGGAGCCTTGGGCACCCATTACCCTGACAAAGGTTTACCGGTTGTCCTTCCATGAACTACTTTTGGTTGGTAGCCACTGCATAACAGGAACAGCCCACAAGATGTGCCATTTTAGAGATGCTCTGAAGTTCTCTAGCCATTACAAATTTGCCCTTGTCAAAGTCGCTCAGATCTTTACGCCTGCAAATTTCTCATGCTTCCAACTCATAAACTTCAAGAGCGGATGGCTCACTTGCAGCATAATATATTACATTTCTTAAATGGTGCCATTGTAACAAGATAATCGATGTTATCCACTTCACCTGTTGGTGGTATTGATGTTATGGCTGATCATGATAGATAGATAGATAGATAGATAGATAGATAGATAGATAGATAGATAGATAGATAGATAGATAGATAGATAGATAGAATAGACCTACAGCATCAGCACGTGCTACTTTGTTTAACACCTCAATAGTATCAATTTTATCATGGGCCATTGAATTACAACATGTATGTAATTTTACAGTCACCCTATTATATAGATATTATATAGTACATGAGTATAGCGTCCACGGCCACGGACCGTCGGGATTACTCACCCCCTGATGGCCGAAGCCATGGATCTGTGAGCGCTGGCCCGCATCTCCTCCCTAGGAGACTCCAGCGCTCACTTCCGCTCCGTTTTGCTGTGTCCCGTAGGGTGCGCGCACAAGAAAATAATAATCTCTTAGCCCATGATCACCCTGGACTATAATAAGGGCCCTGCCCCTTTTCTCCTTGCCTGAGTGTTGTGTTTACCCGTGTTAATCTTGCAAATGGTCCTTTAGTTGTATCCTGTTCCCAGTGTTCCCATACCTGCTACCTGTATCCTGTATCCCATGCTACCTTTGTTCCTGTGCCTTAGAAAGTTGGAGTCGTGTTGTGCCACCGCTCAGGCATGCTGTGTTACACCATACCTGGTGTCTGCTGCCAAGGTCCCATCTGAGCCTAGCTGTTACTACTGTCTGAACTACTACAGGTACCCTTGTGCTTGGGCGATATATACATTGACTTGGTACACTGTTTGGCCAGCTTCTATCCCTGTACGGCCCAGTGGGTCCACATATCCACAGATCATGACAATGAGGTGGGGGTTCAATATGGCAACTGCTGTTGCTGCACAGCATAGTTAATGATATAATATATAGTATATCATATCATGGCCTGTGCAATTGCATGTATGCAATTTTGCAGACAATTGGTCCCCCCAAACCCCCTAAAAGTAATTAAATTATGTGGCTGCTGCTGCTACCAGCTTGCTTTCTGCTAAGCTGCGGCTGTTGTTGGGTTGGCTCTGGAGCATGCTGGCAGCTTGCAGCATACATGTGAGAAAGAGAAAGAAGGGAGATGCCATGCGGAGTGCCCCTCCTCATCCTCTGAAACTATCAAGGATAGGTGGAGCAGCAGTCAGCAATGGCTGTTGCTGCATGTTCCACCCATGAACCTTGAGCATACAGCGGCAGTGCCATTCAACACCTCCCTCCCCTACAAAGTTGTGGAATTTGATTTGACATTTGGGTGGCGGTGAAGGAGGGTGGATGGCAAAAAAGGAAAAAAAGTCAACTTGCTTTTTTTTTATGGCACCATGGGTGCTGCCCCCTCAAAGTGCTGCCCAGTCACTAAACCTAAAGTGCCTAGGACAAAATACTCGCCTCATATTGTAGCCCTAGTCTCACTCTTAAAATTGTAAACATAAACTGCTCGTGTAAAACCACTTAAACACATATTCCCCCCCCCCCAAAAAAAAAAATGTTTCTTTGTGGATCATGAGTTTTTATCATGGAATGTTAATGTAAAACAAATACAAACTATATGTTTAGATCTGTTGGAAAGCAGAAATTTAGCACCTGTGGTAATTGTTTGATATGTCCATGCCCCAACCATTATCTGGACAGAACATTTAGAAACCAATTATAGGCTCAAGTTAGTTTTTGAACGCAAATAAACTGAAGTCGGGAAAAGGAAGTATTGTTGCTAATTCTTTGTTCTTTAATAAAAATGCCAGTGCCTAACAATTGTTTTTTCCACTTTCTTGTAAATACTGTAGGTGTTATATGGTAACGTTAGTTTAATTTCACACAGCAGACCGACTGGTTAGAAATTGGTTTATTGAAAAGGGTACTCCTAACCAGCTCCCTGACTTTTAAACAGAACTGAATAAGAACCCTAAAAAGGATAATACTTGGCCAAGAGATTTTTGTTCTGAAAACGCATTCTTCTATTTATTTATTTTTTATTCCTGTACAAAAGAAAAAAAAAAAAAAAGTGCCGACACAGCAGCAAACCAAGAAAATAAAAGAGAACCCCCCACCCCCCAAATGAGCCGAGAATTTTTTTAAAAATCACAACAATCAAATACTTAGAATGCTTCTCCCTTGCAAAATCAATTGAGGATTCAATTTTAAAGCTTAATCTAAAGTATGATTTTTTTTCATAAAGCAATACCCTATTTACCTGTCTCTCCAAATCCTGGCTGAGGACAAACAAACTAAACACCTTATGGTAAAAAAAAAAAAAAAAAAAAAGATTGTAAAAACACTGATTAAAAACTCAGGATTGTAATACAACCTATTATTTATCAGGAATTGTGACAATTGATGCCATTAAATTTATTGACAGACATAACTCCCCTATAAACATTTTGCTAATTTATCAACTTACTCTCACCAAAGTACCTAGCCAAATATTCTCACTTTTATAAACTTGTGTACTGTATGTACATCTCAAAAGGGATTTACAATAAATATAACAGAGATATAACCATTTCTTTAACAATAAAGTGCTAATAAAAAAATTCTTCTGTTTTTCAAGTTTATCTTAAATATTCTAAGAAATTTAAGAATTGCTTGCATAATACAAAGAACCAAAACTTGGAAGAGCATATTCTTTTTGCAAGAAATCATAGCATTCTAAATTTCCATTCACAAATAGGCGATGCATTGAGTAAAATTATACTTAACCCAAAAAGCAAAATCAACTGATATTGGATGTTTTCACTCCAATATCAAAATAAGATCATGAATATATCTTTGTTAGAGCACCAAACCTCCTCAGTCAACATAGGCAAAGATGGTGAGATTATCAGGCCTGGGCATGCTTGAGGTATCCATGAGGCTGACTCTAGCATAATTTCACCGACTCGGGCAAACCATTGAGAAATGGTTGGTGGGGTTATTGATTTCCAGAGGGCTGGAATATCTTGCCACATTCAAGAGATATCTTAGGCTTCTTTCACACTGGCGTTACTATCAGAGAAAGAGAGGATCGATACATTAAACGGAAAGCAACAGTACCGTTAGAATTACCATTGATTTCAATTGTAATTCTTTTGTATCAGTTGCTTTCCGTTTTTTTGAACGGAAACAAAAGTTCTGCAGACTGCACTTTTGTAGCGGTATGTTGCAGTTATTTAGAAGGAACAGACCCACCTCATGGGGCAAGCAACAGCCAGTCACCCTCAACATGATGGAGTGGACTTCCTACCAATACGGGGTGATAAGGCGACAGGACCAGAAAACATGGAGAAGTGTGCCATCTTCCTCTCCACACCTCCAACAGTGGGGGGAGTTTGTAGGGAACATTTTATGCAACACTGTGGAAACATGTACCAACAATTGAGAAGTTTATAGTTTGTTTCTTGATACCTAGAAGAGATCAAGGACTTATGATGCCATTCCTCTATTATTAGGCATAAATAAATTGACAACTGGGTCTTAGCATTTTCTTTGTCAATAGGGTGTGTCTGACACTATCTGACAATCGGCAGTGTTGATAGTGTCATATTGTGTGGGAACACTGCTTATTGACATTTAATACATTTTCAAGATAAATCACAGAGGAATGGCACAATGACCAGTTCTAAGAAAAGTTATTTAATGTGGAATATAAGCATTTATGCAAGGAGAGACAGGTCCTTTTTATGTTAGCGTAATGTCAAACACACTTTTTATGCTTATTTTTTTAATCCATGTGATAATAATACAGATGACACATGTGTCATTATCTAAAGTATAACTTACTCTACTTTTTAAGTTGTTCTTGCTCTATTCTGGCAGATTTACTGAATACTCCACAGTGATTAATTTGTAATACACACATCTTCTATAGGAAATACATTAAATACTTTATGTTCTATAAAAGACATAAAATAGACTGCATTGGAAATAAAATTTTTGTTAAAAAAAAAAAAGGAAGGATTTTTTAGACATCTACAGAGATTTTTCAAATATATTTGCCTTTTTTAAAAGGTTTCATATTTAAATGGATCACTGTTGGGAAACTAATTTATGCAGCAACATACCTAGGCAAAGAAAGGGAGGATAATTGAGCTTAAAATAAATGCAGCTATTATGGCTTTTTACAATTATGTTGCTCTTGCTGAATATAGATTAACACAATGATTTTTTCTTTTTTTTTCAAAAACGGGAATAAATACAAACATTTTATTTCTCCTTGTATAGTTGCAAGTAACAAACCTGGAAATTTGCATTTAACACAACAAAACAATTTCCATTTTCATCAGTGTTGGAAACAGAAGATGCACACAGACAACCATTTTATGATTAGAGACGACTTCTGAATTTCCCTGTAGAAGATGCTACAAATGAATGACGGTCCATCAGGGTCGCATGCAGAATTTGATAAAGGGTCGATGGGGTTGGGGCCATTGTTTCATAGTAAATGCACCCATACAGTACACAAAAGAAAAAACACATATACACACACACTGTGACAAACATACTGTAACGCCCATGGCTGCGAACCGTCGGGATTACTCACCCCCCTGACAGCCACAGTCATGGATCTGTGAGCACTGGCCCGCATCTCCCGCGCTCACTTCCGCTTCATTCTGCTGTATCCCATAGGGTGCGCACGCACGCTCATGCCTGGACTTAAAGGGCCAGCGCGTGCACATGTGGAAAATCTGTAATTAGCCCATACTCACCCTGGACTATAAGAAGGGCCTCTTCCTTCAGTGCCTGAGCATTGTTGTGTTTACCTGTGTTAGTCTTGCAAATGGTCCCTTAGTGTTTTCCAGTTCTCAGTGTTCCCGTTTTGCTACATGTATCCTGTGTTACCTTGTTCCTGTACCTTTGAGAGTTGGAGTCGTGTTGTGCCACCGATCATGTCTGCTGTGTTACACCACACCAAGTGTCTGCTGCCAAGTTCCCTTCCGAGCCTAACCATCACTACAGTCTGAACTACCACAGGTACCCTTACTCAGACGATAGACTTTACTTGGTACCCTGTGTGGCCAGCTGCTATCCCACTTCCGTGGTGCGGCCCAGTGGGTCCACATACCCACATATCGTGACATATATGTACATAAGCACAGATACATACTGGGATAGACATACATACATGTGTGTGCGTGTGCGTGTGTGCGTGTGTATATTGTAAATTGGGACCTTCCAGTAGCCAAGCAATCAGGCAGAAACTAGCAGATTTACATGTACAGTTGTCCAGAGTTTATTGTGCACAGTCACAAACAGCAACTACAACAGGCTCGCTTTAGCAGGAAATGTTGAAAATAAAAGGTCCTTGGTTTCAGGATAACATACAACTCAAGTTCAGTGCTTCTCACCAAGCTTTGTAGGTTCAGTCCAAATGTGATGGCTCTTTGCACCCTGGTAAATTCAGGCTTTGCACTCCCAGTCTGGTCTTTCTGCAACACCACAAACACCACACTGCTCGCTGTCTTCTTTATTAGTCTCTCTGGACACACCTGAACTCCAGGTTCAGGTAGACAACACCAGACATGGAGTATGGAGCGACCTTCTTACATATTCAGTCACCCATAAAACCAGGACCCAAACTCCAGTTACTTACATTACTGAGACAAGAAGCCTCAATGACAAATATGTGCCATCAACTACTTTACCCACTGATTGTTTACAATATTTATATATATACATATATATATATATATATATATATATATAGTATTAAAAAAATAGGCAGCACTCCGCAATAAATGTGAATAAAAGGGTACTTTTATTGTCCCCTGTGCAACGTTTCAGCTCTGTCCTCTAGAGCCTTTCTCAAGCCTTGAGAAAGGCTTGAGCGGAGTGCTGCCTATTTTTTGAATACTATCGAGTTTGGAACGTGGTCTGTTCCTGAGAATTTTCACCCACTGTTCGCCGGTGCTGCTGGATACATTTGTTTACCTATATATATATATATATATATATATATACACTACCGTTCAAAAGTTTGGGGTCACCCAGACAATTTTGTGTTTTCCATGAAAACTCACACTTATATTTATCAAATGAGTTGCAAAATGACTAGAAAATATAGTCAAGACATTGACAAGGTTAGAAATAATTATTTATTTGAAATAATAATTTTCTCCTTCAAGCTTTGCTTTCGTCAAAGAATGCTCCATTTGCAGTAATTACAGCATTGCAGACCCTTGGCATTCTAGCTGTTAATTTGCTGAGGTAATCGGGATCAATTTCACTCCATGCTTCCAGAAGCCCCTCCCACAAGTTGCATTGGCTTGATGGGCACTTCTTGCGTACCATACGGTCAAGCTGCTCCCACAACAGCTCTATGGGGTTGAGATCTGGTGACTGCGCTGGCCACTCCATTACAGATAGAATACCAGCTGCCTGCTTCTTCCCTAAATAGTTCTTGCATAATTTGGAGGTGTGCTTTGGGTGATTGTCCTGTTGTAGGATGAAATTGGCTCCAATCAAGCGCTGTCCACAGGGTATGGCATGGCGTTGCAAAATGGAGTGATAGCCTTCCTTATTCAAAATCCCTTTTACCTTGTACAAATCTCCCACTTTACCAGCACCAAAGCAACCCCAGACCATCACATTACCTCCACCATGCTTGACAGATGGCATCAGGCACTCTTCCAGCATCTTTTCAGTTGTTCTGCGTCTCACAAATGTTCTTCTGTGTGATCAAAACACCTCAAACTTCGATTCGTCTGTCCATAACACTTTTTTCCAATCTTCCTCTATCCAATGTCAGTGTGCTTTTGCCCATATTAATCTTTTCCTTTTATTAGCCAGTCTCAGATATGGCTTTTTCTTTGCCACTCTGCCCTGAAGGCCAGCATCCCGGAGTCGCCTCTTCACTGTAGACGTTGACTCTGGTGTTTTGCGGGTACTATTTAATGAAGCTGCCAGTTGAGGACCTGTGAGGCGTCTATTTCTCAAACTAGAGATTCGAATGTACTTGTCTTGTTTCTCAGTTGTGCAGCGGGGCCTTCCACTTCTCTTTCTACTCTGGTTAGAGCCTGTGTGTGTGTGTGTGTGTGTGTGTGTGTGTGCTCTGTCCTCTGAAGGGAGTAGTACACACCGTTGTAGGAAATCTTCAGTTTCTTGACAATTTCTCGCATGGAATAGCCTTCATTTCTAAGAACAAGAATAGACTGTCGAGTTTAACATGAAAGCTCTCTTTTTCTAGTCATTTTGAGAGTTTAATCGAACCCACAAATGTAATGCTCCAGATTCTCAACTAGCTCAAAGGAAGGTCAGTTTTATAGCTCCTCTAAACAGCAAAACTGTTTACAGCGGTGCTAACATAATTGCACAAGAGTTTTCAAGTGTTTTCTATTTATCCATTAGCCTTCTAACACAGTTAGCAAACACAATGTACCATTAGAACACTGGAGCGATGGTTGCTGGAAATGGGCCTCTATACACCTATGTAGATATTGCATTAAAAACCAGACGTTTGCAGCTAGAATAGTCATTTAGCACATTAACAATGTATAGAGTGTATTTCTGATTAATTTAATGTTATCTTCATTGAAAAAAACTGTGCTTTTCTTGCAAAAATAAGGAAATTTCTAAGTGACCCTAAACTTCTGAACGGTAGTGTATATATATATATATACATACATTCACACACATATACATATATACACATTATGACCCACGCACACGCACACATATACACTGTGACACACATATAGACATGCATTCATGCACATAGATACACAAATGACACACACACACATATATACACACATTGTGACACATACATGCACATATAAATATATACACACATATACACAATTTTATACACATAGTCACACTGTGACACATATATACACTTACATTTATACACATACACACTTTGACAGACATATACACACTGTGAAACATACACACACTTACTTTCTCTGTTGGATTTCTCTCACAGAGTTGCTGGGCACAGTAGGACAGGGCTGCTACAGCCAGCAGTGATGTGGAGATGCTGGAGCTCTCCCTCTCGCCTTCCTCTGTGACGTAACTGCTGTCTATATGTAATGCTGTCTGTTTGCGAAAGGTAAACATCTGCCAGATAAAGTTTACTTTCTCTAGCAGATGGCAGACAGCATTACATACAGATTGTCTAAGTCCTCCTGCCCACTTCAGTCTTTTTCTTCAGGGTGCTAGCCGTTTTTCTGACGGCTAGCACCCTGACCCATTCATTTCAATGGGGCCATGCACACTTCAGTTTTTTGGACGGTCCCGTTGCTCCATTCCGACAAAAGTAGAGCATGTCCTACTTTGGTCCGAGATTCCGTGACCGTGAGGCCCATGCAAGTCAATGGGGTCGTCAAAAAGACTTAAGGCACATGGAAGGCAGCCTGGTGACGAGTCCCTCTTCTTCCTGCAGTCCAACCTTTCTGTATGATGCGGCAGTCCATGTGGCCGCTGCAGCCTGTGATTGACTGCAGAGGCGGTCACGTGGGATGAAGCGTCATCCCTGAAGGCCGGCCTTCTGACGTCATCTAGTCCGGCGTGACCGCCACTACAGCCTGTGATTGGCTGCAGTGGTGACATGGGATGAAACGTCATCCCAGGAGGCCGGACAGGAGGAAAGTGCAAGGAGTTCTGGGTAAGTATGAACTTATTTTTTTATTTAATTAAAATTGTATTTTGCGAGTGCCGAGCATGGTCATTCTTCAGCGCTAGTCACTGTCCAGGGTGCTGAAAGAGTTATCGCCAATCAGTGCAGCCCATTAACTCTTTCAGCACCCTGTAGAGTGACTAGCGCTGAACAACCCTGCTCTTTCAGCACCCTGGACAGTACCATGCTCGGCGATCGGAAACGGAAACACGGAGTGCACACGGGATTGCACACGGAAACCACACGCCGCTAAAACGAACACACGGATCCATCATTGACGGCCGTTAAAACAGTGAAGGAAGTGTGCACGAGGCCTAACAGGGCCGGACTGGGACTTAAAGTCAGCCCTGGCATTTTTAAGCACACAGCCCCACCGCAGGCAATACGCAGCCAACAGTTGGGCTGGAGTACATGGGACCACCTTTCAGCTATACAAGACATGGGGAGATTTAGTAAAACAGGTGTAAATGAAGGAGGAATAGTCTTGACATCTCTAACTCCAACAAATCCACTGCTCTTCCACGAGAATAATAAGCATGCTCATTATTCTAGAGGGTTTTTCTTTGCGGAGCGGAAAAAAATTCAAGCAGACTTCTTTCCGCTGCATGTGAATGGGGTATAAAATAGCCCACTTACTTGTAATGGATGTAGAATGTTAGTGGATTTGAAAGGGTGTGGAATTAGGGACTTAATCCAAATCAAATCTTGATTGCGTGATCATGGCCTAATACTGATGTATAAAGGTTGCAAATTATCCCATTATACAGTGCTAAAATATCACCATCCTGTAAGTAATAGTATTATTTATATTTTCTATTCAGCCATGTACACACGCACTCACATGCTGGACACATGACGCACAGATGCAACCCACAAGCTGGACACATGCAGCATTTGTGCCACTCACACCTAGGACACATGCGCACGCACACCACTCACACCTAGGACACATGCGCACGCACACCACTCACATCTAGGACATATGCGCACGCACACCACTCACACCTAGGACACATCCGCACGCACAACTCTTACACATAGAACACATCCCCCACTCACACCTAGGATATATTCCGCACACGCACCACTCACACCTAGGATATATCCTCCACTCTCGCCACTCACACCTTAGAAAAATGCTGCACGTTGTCCACCCACACCAATGACACATGTTCAACATGCACTACTCACACCCGGCACAGATGCTGCACACACCATTCACATACTAGACACATACCACTCACACACTAGACACGTACCAGACACTAGACACATACCGCATGCACTACTTACACTAGACACATACCGCACACACCACACAAATGCTAAACACATACCTCACATAACACGTACACATTAGACCTATACCACACATACCACTCACACTGAAAACAACATGCACGCTAATGCTACTAATAAATTAGAAGAAGACACAAAACTCACACAAATGCATACTTGTGCTCAGGGGTCAGTAGAAAGAGCAAACCCATCACTGATTCACTGATGCTCAGCCAACCAGCGTTAGGTTTGATTTGTACATGCAGACTGGGCAGGTACTGAACCAGAGACGTGTGCTAATGAGCGTGGCATCAGTGCAGAAAACAAGTCTAGAGCTGATTAGCTATGGCTCGGCCAACAAGCTCTATACTTCATTTCTGCAGTGCTCCTTCCCATGATTGCAGAGTACACAGCATGACTTTGATAAGTAGAGTTGTGTGATATAGACCTTATCTTAAACCCCTCACTAATCCTCCTTAAGAAAGAACAACACATGAAACAGAGGTTGGATTTTAATGGCCACAGCAGACGTTTATTATTTATTTACAGAAAGTAAAAACTCCATAACAAAACATTATATAAAAATTTAATTCCCCAAAAATTGAATTTTTCCAAATCCACAGAAACAGACCCTAACAGGGTCAATATATAAAACCAATAACAGAACCAGGGGAAGTCCTTGAAGTTACTGAAAATTGGAATAGCCATCTGCCACCACCACTTGTTTTTACCTCCAGCCGTAACCTGGCTCGGAGGCACCGCTCACCTCTGCAGATGGCTTCGCCCGTAAAGCACTTCAAAGGGGTAACACCCTAAGAAGCCTTCCACATATTTTTTGGGGGACGCATACCCCTGATGCAACCCCCCCCCCCACCAGTTTTTACTGACCAACCTCAAGGACTCCCCCCACCACCACTAAATAGGCCTTGACCACCTCAAGCCTGTGTGCTCCTCCACATCAACACCCCTCTTTTAATCCCCTCTGCCAGGGCCAAACTCCATAAGTCCATCCCAATCTCATTTAAATGCACTCCATCCTGTCTCCAAAAACAACCTTCCCCGGACTCAAGATCCCTGTGCCTAACAACAACTCCCCTGTCCCTTCAACGAAATTGCCCTATTCACCTTAATTCGGGCATTATTAATCCTGTCAACAGAGTGTGCATAACGCCATGTTTTCCTAGGCACTATATTGAACCACACTGTGACTAAGCCCGGGTGCAAAGCCCATAAGCACAACAAGTCATGTTTCACGTCTCTCACTAAGTCATGAAATGGGCGCACACCCAAATCGTTTCCACCGACATACAGCACCAGGATCTCAGGAACCCGATCCAGCTGCGCATAAATCTGAAATTCGGGTAAAACCCTGTTCCAAATCATGCCTCGGAACCCCAGCCAATGTAGGACAGCGTTGTCACGCGGGATCCGAAGTTGACGACCATCATGGCGGACATCAGCCCTCAGGGCGCCCCAATGCACATAGGAATGCCCCCATTATCCACATAAGACAAGGGTGTGAGCCAGTAATGAGAGAAAAACACACACACTTATAAGCCAAACAAGCACCACACTCATAAGTATCATAACTCAAAAACAACACACATCCCCAGCAACAACCATGTATGACGAACAGCATTAGATCAGATGCGGGCGAATAAGTGCGGAACCTGTTAGACTCCCATCTCCCAATACGCTGCACCCAGCGTCATCCAACCCCCATCGAACAGCCTCCGTCGCCGCGCCAATGCGGAAAGAATGAGAGGAATAATAATCGTCAGGACACACCCCAACCGCAGACAAACATCTTTTAAAGACCGCGCTAAACTGAAACCTAGATAGAAAAGACCCATCCATGTGACGAAGCAAAGGAAAACCCGCTAAATCGACTTGTTACCCCAACTCGTTCATGCAATTAACAGGACACATCGCCAACCCCGCAAGAGCAAACAACACTATTCTCTTACCACGACCAGTTTGATCCGTTTTTGAGCGTCGCAAAACTAGCTCCACTCAATCGTCAAACAACTCCACGTCCTCTTGCTGAAGGCCGCCCGCACGTGACACACTCGGTGAAATCAATTCCCCCAGTCTAAAAGCACCGAAAAACGCCAGCGAAAAAGCAAGACGAAACAAACGCACTTGTCGAGCAACATAAATAATTTATCGCCGTGCCTAAGGAGCAGAGAAGCCGGAAGGAAACGGGCCGCCGACGATCAATCTCCAATCACCCCCTACGTAAACCCTTCAAAGCCTGACACGCCAGAAAAATTCCTTTGTCACGTCTTTCAACCCACGCAATTTCAAACCAGATGCTAAAGCGTACACAAACTTGTTCACCTTGGACACAGTAAAACCAGACGCAAAAGCATCCCCGAGCCAATACAAAAACGCCACCAACCTGTCCCGGTCAGACCGGACGTCAGCAAACGATCTCACCCAAACCTCCCACTGATGCCAGCCAGCCACATAAGCAACCCACATAGAACTAGCCAATGACCGCTCAATAAATACTCCCGCTGCAGTGAAGCCAGCTCCCATAGATGATCTGGGCAAGCCGTGCCGATCCCATCTGCTCCAGGTGCCAGCTGTCGGAAACTATCCCACTGCGAGCGAGAAAGAGCGTCAGCAATACAATTGTCAACACCAGGCACATGCACCGCTACCACCCAAGCATTCAAAGACAGACAGACTAGCATTAAATTCCGCAGCAACTGCACAACCGGAGGAGACGACGCCGAGATATTATTAATAGCCAATACCACACCAAGATTGTCACAATGAAAATGAACCTTCCTATCCCTGAGCCTATCCCCCCAAATGGTTACAGCGAGTACGATGGGAAATAGCTTGAACAGGGCCAGGTTCTTAGGCAAACCGCCTTCCACCCATTCGGACGGCCACCCCCGGACACACCACCGTATGCCCCAAAACCACCCCCACCAGCTGCATCCGTAAAGAGGTCCAAGTCGGCAGAGCCGAGGACCCCAGACATCCAGAGGGACCGCCTATTGTATTGCCCCAGAAAACTATTCCACACCCCCAAGTCCGCCCGATGTTCAGCGCTCAACCGCACGAAGTGATGGGGCGCTTGCATGCCAGCAGTAGCAGCCGCCAACCACCTACAAAACACCCTGCTCATAGGCATGATGCGAAACGCGAAAGTCAACTACCCCAATAATGACTGCAAGCTGCGGTCATTAAACTAAATCTTTTTGAGACGACATGTCTGCTGTACCTCCAAACAAAGAGCCCCCAGTTTATTCTCACCGAGTCTGCATGCCATCGCGATAGAATCAATTTCTATGCCCAGGAAATGAATAACAGTAACCAGCCCTTCCATTTTTTCAGGCGCCAAAGGGACACCAATATCCCTCATGACCCCCTGCAAAGCATACAGGAGATTAGCACACACTGAGGACCCATCCGAACCAACGCATAAAAAAACCATCGAGGTAGTGAATTAAGGAAGCAACCTCGCGTGTCGCCCACTCCAAAAAAGAGCTAAAGGACTCAAAGTATGTGCATGACAACGAACAGCCCATCAGCAAGCAACGATCAACGAAAAACTCCCCCTCCCAGAAACAACCTAATAGTCGATGGCTATCAGGATGTACCGGCAACAGCCAGAACGCCGCCTCGATGTCCGTTTTCGCTAACAGGGCTCCCACCTCCGCTGCCCTAACTAACCCAACCACCTTATCAAAAGACGCGTACACCATCGGACACAAAACCGTATCTATACCGTCGTTAACTAACGAACCCTTGCGAAAAGAGAGATGATGGATCAAACTAAACTTGTTAGGCTCGCACTTAGGCACCACGCCCAAAGGGGAAAGAACGAGATCAGCAACAGGCAGCTCCGAAAAAGGACCCGCCATGCAACCTAACGAAACTTCCTTACTGAGTTTTTCAGACACAACGTCGGAGTGCTGGTGTCATGTCCATGGCTGCGGGCCGTCAGGTTCACTCTCCCCCTGACGGCCGCAGCCATGGGTCGGCGAGCGCTGGCACCAGTCTCCCCCTCAGGAGACGCCAGCACTCAATTCCACTTACCTCAGACGGATCCCATAGGGTGCGCGCGCACTCTCGTGCCCGCTCTTAAAGGGGCAGCGTGCGCACCGTACTTTGATAAACTATTAGCCCATGAGTGCCCTGGACTGTAAAAGGGGTTCAACCCCTTGCTTCTATGCCTGAGCGTTCTTGTCGTACCCTAAGTTTGTCTATGCAATGGTCTCCTGGTGTGTTCCTGTTCCTGTTTCCGTGCTATACCGGTCATGGGCCGTGCTGAGCCAGAGTCGTGCTGTGCTGTATTCCACGCCTGTTCTGCTTCACCACGCCTGACGTCTGACTGCTGCCTAGTCCCAGCCGAGCCTGCCTTGCTACTGTCCGAGCTGCCACAGGTACCCTATATGAACTATAGACTTTAACCCCGCACTGTTGGCCAGCTGCCATACCGCCAAGGCGGTACGGCCCAGTGGGTCCACAAACCCTACGTGACAGTACGCTCAGGCCATGGACCCCGACGTCACAGGAGATGCGGGCGGATTTGCTAGACCTCCGGTCTCGACAGGACCAACTCCTCCAGGTGTTGAACATTCTCGCACGTCGGCAGGAGGCACAAGCTGTCGTTCCTCCTACTACACCTCATGGCAGTGTTGATCCTCAGACTACACCTCCTGGCAGTGTTGACCCGCATTTTCCTTTGACTCTTCCTGACCGCTATGATGGAGACACAGGTACCTGTCGTGGATTTTTGAAGCAGTGCCAGATCCTCTTCAGCCTGTATACTAAGACATTTTCGTCTGATGGCGCAAGGGTCGCTTTCATCATCTCTCTTCTCTCTGGCAATGCTCTTGCATGGGCGAACCCTATCTGGGAGAGACAAGGACCAGAGACCCGTGACTTCCAGGGCTTCCTCCGGACTTTTCGCATGGTATTTGAGGAGCCTGGACGGGTCTCCTCTGCAGCGGCTTCCTTGATTAATCTACGCCAAGGAGACACCTCCGTGAGCGAGTACGCCATTCACTTCTGCACCCTGATGGGAGAACTGTTATGGAACAATGAGGCCCTGGTGGCTGCATTCTGGCATGGACTGTCTCCTAAAATTAAGGATGAACTTGCCGCTCGAAATCTGCCGTCTACCCTGGATGACCTCATCCTTCTGTCCGCCCGGATTGATATGCGGATCCGAGAACGCCTCCAAGAGGTTCATCGGGGAGGGAGGCCTCCCTAGTCTGGCCCCTACTTTGCAGCAACCCCTGCTGTCCTCAGATGTCGATCCTCCTAAGGAGTCTGTAATGATGGATCAGTGTAAGCTATCCACCCAGGAGAGATAATGCAGACGCACTTCGGGACTCTATATTGCGGGTCTATATTGCGGACTCGGTGGCCATCTTGTGCGTCTGTGCTCCCAAAAATACAAAAACCTTGGTTTGCTAGAAGACACAACCTTGGGTAAGAAAGTGAAATAGTGTCCAGCGAGAGAACACATCAGGTCTCTGCATATCTGGACTCTGCATCCACTGTTAATTTCATCCCTAGAGACCTGGTGGATCTTCTTCAATTACCCACCACCCGCTGGAGAAGCCATTGGCGGTTGCATCTGTAAATGGACTCCCTCTGCCAGACCCAGTTATAGCTGTGACCAAGCCGCTGAGGCTCCAAGTGGGAGCTCTTCACCCTGAACTTCTGTCGTTCTATGTCCTATCCAAAGCTGTTAACCCTGTGTTGCTGGGCCTGCCTTGGCTCCGACTTCATGCCCCAGTCCTGGACTGGAATTCTGGAGAGGTTCTCCAGTGGGGCCCTGAGTGTCAAAGCTGATGCCTGTTGCAGATTCGTTTGGCTCAGCCTCCTTTGCCTCGGTCATTGGCAGGATTGCCGGGTCATTATGCTGCATTTTTGGACGTCTTCAGCAAGAGGGAGGCAGAGACATTGCCTCCACCTTGGGCGCATGTCTGCCCTATCGAGCTGATTCCTGATGCATCCCTTCCCTGTGGTAGGGTATATCCTCTTTCCTTGCCAGAGACTCTGTCCATGTCCGCCTATGTGAAGGAGAACTTGGAGAGGGGCTTCATACGGAAGTCTCCCTCTCCGGCAGGAGCCGGGTTCTTCTTCGTCAAAAAGAAGGATGGTTCTCTTCTTCCTTGTATTGACTACCGGGGTCTCAATCAGATCACGGTGAAAAATAAATATCCGTTGCCACTGATCTCAGAACTGTTTGATCGTATACGTGGTGCCAAGATTTTTTCCAAACTGGACCTGCGTGGGGCTTATAACCTAGTCCGAATTCGCATGGGTGATGAATGGAAGACTGCATTTAACACCCGTGATGGACAATATGAGTATCTAGTAATGCCCTTTGGCCTGTGTAATACTCCCACGGTATTCCAGGAGTTCGTTAATGGCATCTTCTGTGACCTCCTCTATGTTTGTGTTGTAGTCTATCTTGATGATATCTTGAATTTTTTCTCCAGATCCTATGATGCATCAGAGACATGTCCGTCAAGTTTTGCTGCGGTTAAGGGAGAATCGTCTGTACGCTAAGTTGTAAAAGTGCGTGTTTAAGAAAGATGCTCTACCCTTCCTGAGCTACAGCGTCTCGAATCGAGGTCTCGAGATGGATACTGAAAAGGTAAAGTCTGTCCTGGAATTGCCACGTTCTCAAGGCTTCAGGGCCATACAGCGCTTTCTGGGTTTCGGAAATTTCTACAAACAGTTTATTCCAAACTTCTCCTCACTGACTTCTCCTATCTCTAACCCCACTAAGAAGGGCATGAATGCCAAGGTGTGGACTCCTGAGGCAGAGTCCACATTCAATAGCCTGAAGAGTGCCTTCACATCAGCTTCTATCCTCCATCACCCAGATGTTTCTCTACAGTTCTCGTTGGAGGTGGACGCATCCCATGTCATTGCTGGTGCACTCCTGTTCCAGAGAGGCTCCAAGGGCAAGTCAATGGTTTGTCAATATTTTTCCAAGCTCTTCTCTTCCGCAGAACGCAACTACTCGATTGGCGATCAGGAGTTACTGGCCATCAAATTGGCTCTGGAGGATTGAAGACATCTACTAGAGGGCGCAGCTCATCCCATCCTGATTTTTACGAACCATAGGGAACCTCACCTCTCTTCAGACGGCCCAACGGCTGAACCCTCGTCAGGCCAGGTGGTCACTGTTCTTTACCAGGTTCCAGTTTGAGCTCCATTATCGCCCGGCCGACAAGAATATGAGGCCTGATGCCTTCTCCAGGTCTTTCGAGACAGAAGACACCAATGAGATTCCCCAGAACATTATTGACCCGTCTTGCATTGTCTCTGTCAATCCCCTGCAAGTTGGGGATATTTCTCCAGGGAGGACTTTTGTGTGCCCTGCTGACCATGGAAGAATCCTCCGCTTTGGACACTCCTCTAGACTGGCAGGTCACGCGGGGACCCGTAAGACCCTGGATCTGATTGCTTGTCATTTCTGGTGGCCCACGCTGCCCAAAGACATTATGGACTTTGTTTCTTCCTGTTTAGTATGTGCAGCCAACAAGGTCGCTCACTCCAGACCTGCTGGTCTGCTCCAGCCATTGCCTGTGCCCAATGCTCCCTGGCAGCATATAGCTATGGACTTTATCTCTGACCTGCCTCTCTCTGCCGGATGCAGTTCTGTCTGGCTGGTGGTGGATCGATTTTCAAAGATGGCCCACTTCGTTCCTCTGACCGGTCTTCCTTCTGCTCCTCTGCTGGCCAAGCTGTTCATCCAACACATCTTACACCTGCAGAGCTTGCGGCAGCATATTGTGTCTGATCGGGGGGTTCAGTTCACCTTCAAGTTCTGGAGAGCCCCCTGCGGACACCTCGGTGTAAAGTTGGACTTTTCCTCGGCCTACCATTCTCAGTGCAATAGAGCCTATACAGTAAAATATAACTTTATTAACACTTACACGCAATGTAATAAAAACAGGTACAAAAGGACAGGAGGAAACTATTACAATTACAGTGAAAAAGGCACGTAGTGGCAGACTGTATAGTAGTGCAAGTAGATAGCATCAGAGACTCAGAGAATGTGACTATACAGTATGGCCGATATTCATGTAAACAGCGCTAGTTTTCCAATCATGGCATAGTGATGCTCTGGTCCCAAGAAGAGGGGGGGTAAGAGGGGGATACTGTCATGTCCGTGGCTACGGGCCGTCAGGTCCACTCTCCCCCTAATGGCCGCAGCCATGGGTCGGCGAGCACTGGCCCCAGTCTCCTCCTCAGTAGACGCCAGCGCTCACTTCCACTTACCTCAGCCGGATCCTGTAGCGTGTGCTCATGCCCACTCTTAAAGGGGCAGCGCGTGCACTGGACTTTGATGAACTATTAGCCCATGAGTGCCCTGGACTATAACTACGTCATCACCGCAGAGGAAAACAGGTAACAATGCTTCACTCCACTCGGTTTTTATGTTCCTCGTCCCGCTACTTCCTGTGCAATAAGGAAAACAGCGGGAAGAACTGCCTCACACCCCACTCCCCTCAAGCCCCTCCCAAGCTCCTCACTCTATTCTAATCACTCCCCTACCCTAACACATAAGTTTAACACCATCATCACCTACTCCCTCCTATGCCTGTCATGGAGGCCTCCCCTTACTTCTTTTAGGGCGGCAGTGTGGCCTCTACTATAAATCTCGGAAATATGTGTGTTTAAACACCAGGAGACAGTAGTTGGTGCTTGTGTTCATCACTGTCCGCAGGGCCGATTCTAGCTTTTCTGCTGCCTGAGGCAAAAATTGAAATGGTGCCCCCCAGATTTTGATTGACATCCCCCTGGCTGTTCTACATCACTAACAGCCTCCTCCAACTCTTTTGCGGATGTGCCGTTGCCTTGTGCTGGCATGCGCGGTGCAGCCGGGCAGAGTACATCTCACTGCACAGTGTGTGCCCAAGTAGTACAAGGCAATGGCACATCCGAGAAAGTTGGAGGAGACTGGTAGTGATGTATAACATGGAAAATTGTGTTTTGAGGCAGGACTCTAGACTCTTCAGGACCCTTTAAACTGAGACTCATCCATAAATGTGTTTTCCAGTCATACACCATCCAATGCCTGTGTTACTTTGCATATTATACCTTTTCTTTAAGTTTGCCAGTTTCAAATAAATCCTGCAAGGCAAACGAGGGATCTTTTTATTGCCAAATCTATGGTGTTTTTTTCTTAACCTCTTTAAGAATTACAATAGTTTTCAGACTATAAGACACACCTGACTATAGGACACACCTAAGTTTTAGATAGCAGACTTCCCTGGTGGTCTAAGGAAGTGGATGGGTTAGTGTTGGCTATGATATAGTAGAAGCAAGTTAATGGTCCTTCTATGTTGTGGTTCATTGTGAAGACTAAGACATTTTCTTGTATATGTTTAAATTTAAAATCCCTAAGAAGCCTTTCACAGTTTTCTTTTTAAACTTTAGTTTGAAGAACAGGTATTATATAAAGCAGAGTGAATTCCAATGTTTGAATATACAAATAGAAAGTTTGTGCAAATGGAATGGTATTACACAAGCAGAATCCTAAACTGAAATAAGACTAGTCGTTAAAATTTCCTGTATAACAACCCTTTTACAATCTTTACCTCACCATTAGTCACAAGTCCATCAACACAAGGGCATTCTCTCACACCAGATACGGAAAGATTTCTGACATTCAGGAAAATGATCAGGCAGAGTGCTTTATGAGCGCTCTGCCTGAACAGTAAAGAATAGATCAGGGAGGTCTGGTGCTGACCATAAGAAGCACGGACCTTTTAGCAATATATATATATTTTTTTTATAAAAGGTATAGGTGCTTATAGTCTAAAAAATACAGTATTTTAGTTTTAGCACATGGATGGTATTCTTTATATTAATTAAAAGACATACATTTCTGATATCCTTTCTGTGTTAATTTCTCACACTTTTCAAGATCCCTCCTGTCAGTCACTTAATAGGAACTTTGTTAACATCCAGTGAATAAGAATCTGTCCTGGTCATATGATACACATTGCGTATCAGAGTCCTGTCTTCTAAAGAGCTGTGCACCTGCATGTACAACATGAACAGAGTTGGCCATTAAAGCCATGTTTATATTTGCTGTTGACAGATTTGTGGCAAAATCTATAACAGATTTTTTTTTAACCAAGACTCTATCTACCATAAGACACTGAATTAATGACTACGGAAAATGGGGTCTTGTCATATGTAAATAATTATATTATAAATCTTTAAATTCAATAAATTTTTTATCAATTTAATGGTACCTTGATAAAAAATATTTTTTTTATCAAAAACAAAAGAAATTCCTTAAAAGGGTTCTTCCATTTCTCTTAGTGCATATGGACGCCGTAAAGGAGGGTTCATGCTCAGGACCCCCCTCTATGAGACAGAGCAGAGAGCCACTAACAATCAGCAGCTCTTGTCCTGTCTGACTTGTGCTATCCATCAATTACATGGACAGCAGGTGTGTACACAAGGGGGAGTTGTTGGCTTAAAACCACCCCCCCCCCCCCTGTGCTTTCACTTCTCCTGGCTCATTCCCAAGGCTATACTCCTCAGGTTATTAGTCATTAGACAACAGGCCCGGACTGGCCATCTGGCAGTTCTGGCAAATGCCAGATGGGTCGGTGAATAGTGGGCTGCCTGCTGGCCGCCCAAACAATTAGTGCCGGCGGCCTGCTGCCTCTCTGAGGGGACGGCGGCGCCACTAAAACCAGCCGCCGCCACCCCCTCCTGCACTAATTATACCTGCCTTACACTGATGCTGATTGGCAGGGCAGAGTGACTTGCCCCGCCAATCAGCGCCTTTCAACGATGGTAACGACGCGATTCATACTGCTTCCATTGTTTAAAAGGGCAAGTCATTCTGCCCTGCCAATCAGTGCTTTTCAACTACGCTGTAGTCACTGTATGATATGCAGCGAGATTATGGGTGGTATGATATTTTTTTTGTAAAACAGCAACTCCCAGCATATCCCTACCATTGTTCGGTCCATGCTGGGAGCTGTCGTTTTACGCCGTACAAACCTATACGGCAGGGGATGCACTAAATTGAGCTGTATTTGTGCTGGTGCTGTATTTATGTACTGAGCTTTGTTCTGGTGTTGTATATATGTACTGAGCTTGGGTCTGGGTCTGTATATATGAACTGAGCTTGGTTCTGGTGTTGTATAAATGTGCTGAGCTTGGTTCTGGAGCTGTATATATGTACTGAGCTTGGTTATGGCACTATATGTACTGAGCTCAGTTCTGGTGCTGTATATATGTACTGAGCTTGGTTCTGGTACTGTATTTATGTAATGAGCTTAGTTCTGGAGCTGTATATATGTAGTGTGCTTGGTTCTGGTGTTGTATTTATGTACTAAGCTTGGTTTTGATGGTGTATATATATACTGAGCTTGGTTCTGATGCAGTATTTATGTATTGAGCTTGGTTATGGTGCTATTTATATGTACTGAGTGTAACGTGTTAGAAGAATTTATGTACTTATCAAGGAGATAATCTGAATAGAAATGTGCATCTTTTATTCTTATCGATAAGGAGACATTATGGCAAATTATCTGCCTCTATCCTGAATGACAGAGTTTTTATACATATTCTGAGAATAACATGTCTGAACTAGTTCTTGTTACATTTTGCTTCATATATCACAATTGAAAACTAATTAGAAGTTAAACCTCTGTCTGGAAATAATTCTAATCTCCCTTTTTAGAAATTCAGCTACCCCCTCCTCATATATAATATCAAATATAGTAGGTAGAAAAAAGCAGCACTTCAGAGGATTCAAGTATCACAAATTCATTGACAAAGGTCCTGCTGAGAGGACTGAAACTTTGCTATGTCTGTACATGGGTGAATAAACCACTATCTTTGCAACTGCTTTTTGAGTGCTGTGACTATTTCCTCGTTCATATATAATATCAGTTATCTTAACAATAAAACATATTAGACATTTTGTTAGTCAAGGTTTTACAGATAAGCTTGCATACACATTTTTAGTCTTTATTAGATAAAGTAATCAGAAACGTAAAACTTTCTTAACATTCCCCCCTGTTGTAAATTTATCAAGGAATGTTCTGTGACACATTCAAAACAGATTTTCTTCTTCAAAATCTTGTCATGGGGTGTTTCCAAGCCACCATAAGTCCTCATTTTGAATCTCTTGGTACATTGTTTTAGTAATTGAAGTGTCAATGAGTCTCTGAATTAGTCCCCTTATGCAAGAAATGTAACTCGAGGATGTTGTTGCAAGTATGGCTGCCACTGTTGCTAAGGAAATCAATAGACTGGATATGTGGTTACTCCATTTTCCAAACCATCCTTCAAGCCAATTAGTGATGCTGTCATTTATTCCAGAGTTTTCCACAAGCTATTCGGACAGGCAATTAAGTCCTTCCAATGCCTTGGTAATACAACCATCAGGAGCTGTATTATTGGAAATAAAAGTACAACAGAATATACAAACATTTTGCAGACAACCCCTTTTTCTGCTAGTAACATATCCAGGGCCATTCTATTTTGTCATGTCATTAAAGATATAGGTCCCAACTGATCTGCAATGCCCTTTATTGCATCTCTGGTATAATTAACAAATCTCCATTGATTGTAATAAATATAATCAATCCAGTCGACATTCTTATTTATCGTAGACCGCCAGAAAAGTACAGACTCGAAGACTAATGCAATCTTATTTCAGGCCTTAAACTCATTTGGCCTCCCTCGGAGTACTCCTACTTCATCTATGTATATTCTATGGTCAAAGGAACGTCCAGGAATATACCACTTATAGAAATTCAGATAGTCTCCAGGGCTTTTTCTCATTCTCTGAAACTCAGGGGCATCAGAAGCTGAACCAGAGCTCAGCTTCCCTGCCACTTGGCCTTCCTGTCTCCAGATAGCCATCAGAGATCAGTCCTTGCCCTTGTCTGGTTGGAAAACCAATTAGAGGAGTAATTACCATTATCGGTACCAATATCTATGGTGGTTTCACAAAACACTTCAGTGAGGTTCCCTACTTTCTTACCTTGCCCATTCCTCAGAAAGCAGGTGTAGTTGCCTGGGTAAGCAACTACTAAGGGAGGGATTTCATCTCTCCCCACAGGTAGGTACAATAAAGAGAATGTCTTACATAATTTATCACCTGGATTATATGATGCATTATATAAAGATAACACGCATTGCAAACCTTGTGGGTTCTCATTATCTGATAGCCTGAAAGGTATAGTAGCCAGATGTGGCCTAGCTTTTGCACAAGCAATACAGCTAGTTCTATTATTTTGGATTGCAGTGTATCCTATCCAGGCTAACCATTCATTTTTATCACTGTAACATATTTCTAATGCCAATTTATCTTCATAATTGAAGTTGGCCAGATAAACTATAGAGGGTAGGTCTATCTTTGGGGCTAAAGGTCTTTCAATTGCATCCTTTTCCTTAACATCAATAAAGAAATGCCCTATAGGGTCAGTACCTGAAACATCAGCTACTATAGCATATAGTACATTATCCTTTTATTAGGAATTCGGAAGGTCAAAAAACTAGTTACAGTTGGTGGAACTTGTACAGGGAGAGGTAAATGTCTTCATAATATTTAACTTTTCTTTTCAAGATGGATTAATGGCAGACGTTATGGAATATCCATAATCATTATGGGGTGTGATCCATTTGTCCGAAGACCATGAAAAACATCTCCTTTTCCCTAGGGTATTTACATAGATAGTACAAATGTACTTATCTGAATATGCAAGTTTATAAGCTATGTTTCTATCCGTGCATTGGTCTCTAACCACAGCACAAAAATCTATTTCATATGTTGCAGTCTTACCTTCAGTGAAATTAAAATATTTAACATTCCAAGCTAAGTCTTTAGGGAATCATAACCCTGACCCGGTTTCCCAGAATAAGTTATAACATTTTGCCCAGTCTCCTCCCAGGCTCTGGATGTTTTCTTTGCTGAAGTTTGAGACCAGTCACTTCTAACAAGTGACCACCCTTTGTAATCAGTCTTTTATAGCCTAGGAGGATAGTAGCAATTCCCTAACTACCTTACAGTGTGATAAGTGTATCCAAGAGGTACGTTCGGCTATCTGTACGGCCATAGGTGTGGTAAGCAGAACCTGATATGGTCCTTCCCAATGAGGATGATTCCAGTTTTTTCTTTTTATAACTTTGATCAGGATCCAATTTCCTGACTTCACAGGTTCAGATTCTGTTACAGGGTCACCTGGAATACAATTAGAGATAGGAACTTCCTTGTTGGTTAGTATTTTTTGCCATATATTCAGCAAGTGTAAAATCAGACTCCTCATCCATCTTAGAGAATGGATTTAACTGTGGTATTACAAATGGTCTACCATACATAATTTCATAAGGTGTCACACTTGATGCTGTAGGAGTCACATGCATATTTAGGACTACTAATGGTAAACAATAAACCCAATTCTTCCCAGTCTCTTCCATTGTTTTCTGGAGTTTGTTTTTTTAGTATCCCATTGTTGCTGTATATTTTCTCTGGTATCCCAAACCTAGGTATTTTCTCATTTACCAATGCTTTAGCGACTGTGATAGCATCTGGGCTTGCTGTGGGGATTACTTCTACCCAATTGGTAAATACATCAATAATAACTAAGCAATATTTCTTCCCTTTGAGTTTCGCATGAGAACCAAGGTCAAAGATATCTAACTTTAATAACATACGAAATCAGCATTAATATACTTGTCTTAAAGGAACAATGTCTTTGTAAAGGATCTGCCAGGCACAGCTTCGGGGTTAACTCCCATAATTAATCAGTCAGCACCTGAATCTACATCCCTGAGACTGACTCCAGCTTCCACCACTCAGGCTGGCAGGCTTAGGAGTGGGAGAGCCTATCGCAACCTGGCCAGACTCAGCTAGCTCCCGCCCTTGGTCTATTTAAGCCTGCCCTTCCTGTCCCTCGGTGCTTGTGATTCTTTTCGTGTGGTTTCCTGGCCCAGCTACAGCTCCTTCTATTTTGATCCTGCTCCATACAGACCCTGGCTTACTGACTACTCTTCTGCTCTTCGTTTGGTACCTCGCACACTCCTGGCTTGACTCGGCTCGTTCACCACTCTGGTTGCTCACGGTGTTGCCGTGGGCAACTGCCCCTTTCCCTTGCTTGTATTCCCTTGTATGTTTGTCGTGCACTTACTGAGCGCAGGGACCGCCGCCCAGTTGTACCCCGTCGCCTAGGGCAGGTCGTTGCAAGTAGGCAGGGACAGAGTGGCGGGTAGACTAGGGCTCACTTGTCCGTTTCCCTACCCCCCGTCATTACAGTCTTTCTTATTCACTACACAAGAACAAGATGGGGTCTCCAGACAAGATGGCTGCTACACAAAATTAAACATTCTTTTAATCACTGTCACATTTACCCAAGCCAGGTACTTAAAAGAGGGCTTCTCCCCCTTACAGACTTTATTTTCTTAGCTTGCTCTACAGTCATTCTTGTCCTGCATAATGCCAACAAGGTATATACAGTGGTAACAGGGTGGGCCAACTACTTGGCAAATGCCCACTTGGGCAGCATTCAAAACATCAAACACATAATCTGTAACAGTGTCCAAGCTGTCGGCCCCTTTCTCTATATTATGAGCATTCTTTACTGCTAAACCTACTAATATTGACAATAATCCAGACTTATCCTGCCATGGTACTTATTTGTCATAATTATGTCGCACTGTCACGTACTGTCCTAATGGGACTTTTACCCCTGCAGATCCTAAAGACACCCAGGTAACATAACCTCCAGGCTCTCATTGCTGCCATGTACTTCTTACTTATGAGTGACAACAACCAGTGACCTTCACCTCATAACTCCACATAAAACACCTCAACCTCAAGTTGTTATTCACAATACCGTGGCATATTTACATACATTATAATTATAAACCTCAGACAATAGGGTCTCAACTAATAAAATAATACTATCACCAATATCATGCTATCACCCCTCAGGTTTGCGTCCCATCAGTTCATTGACAAGTCCTGTACATCAAATCAAACAAACAAACAAACAAACAAACAATCAAACACCTTTATATAAGAAAAACTAATCTGTCCCTCTGGACAAGGCACCTAGAAATAAGTAGTTACTTGGTACATTTTATGTCACACTTGGTGTTACTCTTTTCAGCTGGATTTGTACCTTGATCTGAGCTGATTACCTGTAACAGCTCCTACCAACAGAAATATTTACAGATACCATGTTTTATCTGACAAGTGTCTCAAATCAAATTTTTTCTTACCTACTCTGAGATTCAAATTAACACCCTTATACATATACCTAATATCTTAATAAGCTAAAATGCAATGAAATCCATACAAAATTTGTTAGAATGGATATTGTGGACTTGGAAACTGTCCTCTCTTTGGTCTTACATTCCCCTGTGAATTATGTTTGGCACATGTTAAACTAAATTTTTAGAGTAGTTAGTAAAGCCATATGCCATGAACACTTTAGATATGATTTCTACCATCCCCCCTGTTGAGACATGTCTTGTCCCATGGCTCAATATGACTGCATATCTGAATAAGTTGCTGGGTAGGATGTATTTCTTCTTACAAGTTCCATCTACAAACAATATGAGATCACTATTTGGTAGTGGAGTATCTTTAAGATCTGATCTTGGTAACATTCTTTCTGCTATGGAGGATAGGCAATCATGTGGTTCACTATCCTCCGCAGTAAGCATCAAGGTCGAAGAATTTAAAGTGGTACATCTTTCTATCATAAATAACACTAATGTAATGGAAGCTCTTATAGCTTCTGTGGTGGATACAACTGATTGAATACGGGGAGGTAAGGCTCTAGCTACTGGGTCGAGTTTTGATGAGTAGTAAGCTAGAGGTCTATCCTTTCCTCCATACTCCTGTGTTAGCACTGAAATCATGTATCCATTTTTACAATCTACAGTTTGAATAAAGGGTTTTGAATAATCAGGTAGTCCAAGCACTGAAGATTCTACAAGAACCTGTTTTATCTGAAAAAAAAATGCTTCCTCAGATTCAGGATTAATGGAATCCTGGGCCGCAAGGGGTTCCTCATAAATCAAACACATGAATGGTCCCGTAATAGCAGCATAATTGGCTATCCTACTTCTGCAGAATTTGGTCATATCCAAAAAGGACATAATTTGCCTTTTTGTCAGAGGTTTCAGTGCTTGGAGTATTGTTGACTTTCTTTCTTCATCTAGATGCTTACCGTCTTGGGCAGTAATGTGTATGGAATGCCTGTGTGTTGCCGAGGCTAGAAAGTATATGCCCTAGTACTTCTTCTGTGAAGGGAGTTCCTCCGTCACTCTCAATTACTTTAGGGACCCCATATCAGCATAGTTACAGTATCTGGATCCGTTTACAAAATACTGAACATCATAGTTAGTCAAAGGTACATTAGTGACACCTGGTAACCCTTGGGCTTCAAGTTGCATTAAACTGTGACAATCAGGCTCATGTTCCATATCAAACAAGACATTGTCATTTGCAAGTTTGTACATTAAGGGTCTGGCATTACCCCCTTTCCCCTCCTTTCTCTACAACCATAGGCATAATGATGGTTGTGTGGGACTGGGTGGTATTGGATAGCAGTAAACCTATATGAGAAAATTACAACAATAATGAGACTGTTTCCTGAGCACATATATCAACAGAGACACAACACAAAAGCAATTTATCAACATATTGCAATAGATAAGTGGTGGAGTATCCAACAGCTCTTTCATTGCACGGGGTAAAATTTGCTGAACCCTGGGGAAGCACCATCCAGGCATATTGTTTGCCTCTGTGTGTAAAGCAGAAATAACTGTGGTATTACAAATGGTCTACCATACATAATTTCATAAGGTGTCACACTTGATGCTGTAGGAGTCACATGCATATTTAGGATTACTAATGGTAAACAATATACCCAATTCTTCCCAGTCTCTTCCATTGTTTTCTGGAGTTTGTTTTTTTAGTGTCCCATTGTCGCTGTATATTTTCTCTGGTATCCCAAACCTAGGTATTATCTCATTTACCAATGCTTTAGCGACTGTGATAGCATCTGGGCTTGCTGTGGGGATTACTTCTACCCAATTGGTAAATACATCAATAATAACTAAGCAATATTTCTTCCTTTTGAGTTTCGCATGAGAACCAAGGTCAAAGATAACTAACTTTAATAACATATGAAATCAGCATTAAAATACTTGTCTTAAATGAACAATGTCTTTCTTATTCACTACACAAGAACAAGATGGGGTCTCCAGACAAGATTGCTGCTACACAAAATTAAACATTATTTTAATCACTTTCACATTTACCCAAGCCAGGTACTTAAAAGAGGGCTTCTCCCCCTGTAAGATTATGCATACTTGTCCTGCATAATGCCAACAAGGTACAGTGGAGGAAATAAGTATTTGATCCCTTGCTGATTTTGTAAGTTTGCCCACTGTCAAAGACATGAACAGTCTAGAATTTTTAGGCTAGGTTAATTTTACCAGTGAGAGATAGATTATATAAAAAAAATAAAAAAAAATAACATTGTCAAAATTATATATATTTATTTGCATTGTGCACAGAGAAATAAGTATTTGATCCCTTTGGCAAACAAGACTTAATACGTGGTGGAAAAAAACCTTGTAGGCAAGCACAGCAGTCAGACATTTTTAGTAGTTGATGATGAGGTTTGCACACATATTAGATGGAATTTTGGCCCACTCCTCTTTGCAGATCATCTGTAAATCATTAAGATTTCGAGGCTGTCGCTTGGCAACTCGGATCTTTGGCTCCCTCCATAAGTTTTCGATGGGATTAAGGTCTGGAGACTGGCTAGGCCACTCCATGACCTTAATGTGCTTCTTTTTGAGCCACTCCTTTGTTGCCTTGGCTGTATGTTTCGGGTAATTGTCGTGCTGGAAGACCCAGCCACGAGCCATTTTTAATGTCCTGGTGGAGGGAAGGAGGTTGTCACTCAGGATTTGACGGTACATGGCTCCATCCATTCTCCCATTGATGCGGTGAAGTAGTCCTGTGCCCTTAGCAGAGAAACACCCCCAAAACATAATGTTTCCACCTCCATGCTTGACAGTGGGGACAGTGTTGATTGGGTCATAGGCAGCATTTCTCTTCCTCCAAAAACGGCGAGTTGAGTTAATGCCAAAGAGCTCAATTTTAGTCTCATCTGACCACAGCACCTTCTCCCAATCACTCTCAGAATCATCCAGATGTTCATTTGCAAACTTCAGATGGGCCTGTACATGTGCCTTCTTGAGCAGGGGGACCTTGCGGGCACTGCAGGATTTTAATCCATTACGGCGTAATGTGTTACCAATGGTTTTCTTGGTGACTGTGGTCCCAGCTGCCTTGAGATCATTAACAAGTTCCCCCCGTGTAGTTTTCGGCTGAGCTCTCACCTTCCTCAGGATCAAGGATACCCCACGAGGTGAGATTTTGCATGGAGCCCCAGATCGATGTTGATTGACAGTCATTTTGTATGTCTTCCATTTTCTTACTATTGCACCAACAGTTGTCTCCTTCTCACCCAGCATCTTACTTATGGTTTTGTAGCCCATTCCAGCCTTGTGCAGGTCTATGATCTTGTCTCTGACATCCTTAGAAAGCTCTTTGGTCTTGCCCATGTTGTAGAGGTTAGAGTCAGACTGATTAATTGAGTCTGTGGACAGGAGTCTTTTATACAGGTGACCATGTAAGACAGCTGTCTTTAATGCAGGCACCAAGTTGATTTGGAGCGTGTAACTGGTCTGGAGGAGGCTGAACTCTTAATGGTTGGTAGGGGATCAAATACTTATTTCTCTGTGCACAATGCAAATAAATATATATAATGTTGACAATGTGATTTTCTTTTTTTTTTTTTATATATATAATCTATCTTTCACTGGTAAAATTAACCTAGCCTAAAAATTCTAGACTGTTCATGACTTTGACAGTGGGCAAACTTACAAAATCAGCAAGGGATCAAATACTTATTTCCTCCACTGTATATACAGTGGTAACAGGCTGGGCCAACTACTTGGCAAATGCCTCCTTGGGTAGCATTCGAAACATCAAAACACATAATCTGTAACAGTATCCAAGCTGTCGGCCACTTTCTCTATATTATGAGCATTCTTTACTGCTAAACCTACTAATATTGACAATAATCTAAACTTGTACTGCCATGGTACATATTCGTCATAATTATGTCACACTGTCACGTACTGTCCTAATGGGACTTTTACCCCTGCAGATCCTAAAGACACCCAGGTAACATAACCACCAGGCTCTCATTGCTGCCATGTACTTCTTACTTATGAGTGACAACAACCAGTGACCATCACCTCATAACTCCACATAAAACACCTCAAGTTGTTATTCACAATACCGTGGCATGTTTACATACATTATAATTATAAACCTCAGACAATAGGGTCTCAACTAATAAAATAATACTATCACCAATCTCATGCTATCACCCCTCAGGTTTGGGTCCCATCAGTTCATTGACAAGTCCTGTACATAAAATCAAACAAACAAACAAAGAAACAAACAAACAAACAAACAAACACCTTTATATAAGAAAAACTTCTCTGTCCCTCTGGACAAGGCACCTAGAAATAAGTAGTTACTTGGTACATTTTATGTCACACTTGGTGTTACTCTTTTCAGCTGGATTTGTACCTTGATCTGAGCTGATTACCTGTAACAGCTCCTACCAACGGAAATATTTACAGATACCATGTTTTATCTGACAAGTGTCTCAAACCAAATTTTTTCTTACCTACTCTGAGATTCAAATTAACATCCTTATACATATACCTAATATCTTAATAAGCTAAAATTCAATGAAATCCATACAAACTATGTTAGAATGGATATTGTGGCCTTGGAAACTGTCCTCTCTTTGGTCTTACATCCCCCTGTGAATTATGTTTGGCACATGTTAAACAGGTTAAACTAAATTTTTAGAGTAGTTAGTAAAGCCATATGCCATGAACACTTTAGATATGATTTCTACCATCCCCCCTGTTGAGACATGTCTTGTCCCATGGCTCAATATGACTGCATATCTGAATAAGTTGCTGGGTAGGATGTATTTCTTTTCTTTTCAATTTTCTTTTTATTGTTTTAAACAAAAGTGAATCATACAACTGAATTGCAAAAGGTTGATTTGACAGCATATGAAGGTACAATCAAGCAAATGAAAAGTGTCAATTTATACAGTGTAACATTGCATATGCAGCTATGCCGTAACATTCAGGTTAAGATGCGAATTAGGAACAATACATTATAAGGGTATAATAATAGTACTCGGTTGTAAAGGGGCCAAGTGGGGGGAGGAAAGGGGGAAAAATGAACGAGGGGGAGTAGGAGGGTGGGGGAGGGGAAGGGGTTGAGAGAGATGTACAGGATAATTTTTTCTAAGACAAGTAATATCGGTTACAGTTATACAACTTAATTGCAAACTAACAAATACAACAAGGTGGCCCATCGGATTTGGCTATTGTGTATTCAAGGCTACGTCCAAGAACTGAACTGAGGAGCGGAATATTGTCCAGGGTCTCCAGATCTCTATAAATTTAGTATATGAGCGGTTAGAGAGTGCTGCTATTTCCTCTATATAGTAAATTTGCTCTACCTTGGTTATCCATTGAGAGAGCGTGGGGACTTGCATCGATCTCCAGTTTGGGGGGATGAGAAGTTTGGCCCCCGATAAGAGGTGTTTAACGAGAGTGTTTGTGGATTTACTTATTTTTACCAATTGTAGTTTAAGAAAAATGGTAGCCGGGGGTATTTGGATTGAGATGTCACAAATTCTCGCTATAAGATCTAATACAGGTATCCAATAACGTTGGATCTTAGCGCATGACCACCAGATATGGATGTAAGATCCGGTTTCCCCCAAACATCTCCAACATGTGTCTGGGATGGAAGGGTACCAGAGATGTGTTTTATCCGGTGTGGTATACCGACGTGACACTATCTTATAAGAGTTTTCTTGTGTTTTAATACACTGGGAGGGACCATGGGAATTCCTGTAAAGGATATTTGTATCTTTTTTATTTACAGTAATGGAGAGGTCCTTTTCCCAGAGTGCGATATATGATCTTTTGAAAGGGACGTTCCTATTAATTAACAATTTATAAATCGGAGAGACACATTTCCGTGGGTATTTTACTTGTCCCAGGAAGGATTCAAAGATAGTCAAGGGTCTTTCCAAGAAACCTGCTTTGAGGTATGGTAGGATTGCTTGTTTTAGGGACATATAGTGCATTAAATGGAGATTCGAAAGGTTTGGATTTTCAGTCCAAGTCTGTAAGGATATGATCGTCCCATCATCTAGTATGGAGTCTAGAGAATCAGTCAATCTGACCGAAGGGTTACTAGTGTAACTTCCCAATCCCTCTTGGTATAAATCCACCAAGTCTGAGATACGTATCAGTGGGGATGGTGTGGGAACCAGCAGGTCCCTAAAGAGAGAGAGTGATTTTATTGTTAACTTGGTCAGAACATTTTTAAATGAAAGGTTTGTTATGCTGTCTGGGTGTGCAAGTAGCAATGCTCTGAGAGGAACAGGGGCTAGGAGTTCCTCAATTGAGACCCATAATTTATTCTCCGGTTTCCGAAACCAGTCTACAGTCCTGGATATCGAAGCTGTGTGGTAATAGTTCTTAAAATCAGGAGCCCCAATTCCTCCCAGGGATTTAGGCAGTGAAAGCGTCTCTGCATTAATTTTGGGGTGCCTGCCATTCCAAATATATTGAAATATCATTGAGCGAAGTTTCATGAAGTAAGATTGTGGAATGTGAATAGGTAACATTTGGAATAGGTAGTTAAATTTGGGGAGGATTAACCCTTTAATCAAGTTTTTCCTGCCCATCCAGGAAATAAAGTGAGCTAACCAGGATTCTATAATGACTTTAGTGCCGGTCAGGAGAGGGAGATAGTTTAAGGCAAAGTGGTCAGGCCAATGTTTACACAATTTGACTCCCAAGTACGTAATGCATTTTGGAGGCCACTTAATTGGGTATCGGGATTCTAGTAATCGTGTCGTAGAGTTAGAAACACTGATCCCTAAGGCTTCGGATTTTTCTGCGTTGATTTTGAAATTGGACAGAGCACTAAATTTAGAAAAAATTTTGAGGACTGCCGGTATTTCTGAAATCGGGTCAGACATGATTATGAGTAAATCATCTGCAAATACTGCTGTCTTGTGATGTGTTGATTGAGTTGTGATACCTTTTATATCTGGGTGTTGTCTGATAGTTTGGATTAATGACTCCATCACAAGGACAAACAGAAGTGGTGATAGCGGGCAGCCTTGTCTAGTTCCATTTAGGATTTGAAAGCTAGATGAGAGGGTTCCGTTAATATGGGGTCATATACATTTGTAGTATAGCTTGGGTGAAAATTTTAGGAATTCCAAATCGGTTTAAGGTTTCTTCCAAAAAGGTCCAGTCTACCCTGTCGAAGGCCTTCTCTGCATCAGTACTCATGAATGTCATAGATCTGTTCTTGTCTTTAGCTAACTGTAGTAAATGCAATAGTCGTAGAGAGTTATCTTTCCCTTCCCTGCCCGAAACGAATCCAGATGTATTTCTTCTTACAAGTTCCATCTACAAACAATATGAGATCACTATTTGGTAGTGGAGTATCTTTAAGATCTGATCTTGGTAACACTATTTCTGCTATGGAGGATAGGCAATCATGTGGTTCACTATCCTCCGCAGTAAGCATCAGGGTCGAAGAATTTAAAGTGGTACATCTTTCTATCATAAATAACATTAATGTAATGGAAGCTCTTATAGCTTCTGTGGTGGATACAACTGATTGAATACAGGGAGGTAAGGCTCTAGCTACTGGGTCGAGTTTTGATGAGTAGTAAGCTAGAGGTCTATCCTTTCCTCCATACTCCTGTGTTAGCACTGAAGATTCTACAAGAACCTGTTTTATCTGAAAAAAAAATGCTTCCTCAGATTCAGGATTAATGGAATCCTGGGCCGCAAGGGGTTCCTCATAAATCAAACACATGAATGATCCCGTAATAGCAGCATAATTGGCTATCCTACTTCTGCAGAATTTGGTCATATCCAAAAAGGACATAATTTGCTTTTTTGTCAAAGGTTTCTTCATCTAGATGCTTACCGTCTTGGGCAGTAATGTGTATGGAATGCCTGTTCCTCCGTCACTCTCAATTACTTTAGGGACCCCATATCGGCATAGTTACAGTATCTGGATCCGTTTACAAAATACTGAACATCATAGTTAGTCAAAGGTACATTAGTGACACCTGGTAACCCTTGGGCTTCAAGTTGCATTAAACTGTGACAATCAGGCTCATGCTCCATATCAAACAAGACATTGTCATTTGCAAGTTCATACATTAAGAGTCTGGCATCCCCCCCTTTCCCCTCCTTTCTCTACAACCATAGGCATAATGATGGTTGTGTGGGACTGGGAGGTCTTGGATAGCAGTAAACCTGTATGGGAAAATTACAACAATAATGAGACTGTTTCCTGAGCACATATATCAACAGAGGCACAACACAAAAGCAATTTATCAACATATTGCAATAGATAAGTGGTGGAGTATTTAGGGGACCACTTATCCAACAGCTCTTTCATTGCACGGGGTACAATTTGCTGAACCCTGGGGAACCACCATCCAGGCATACTGTTTGCTTCTGTGTGTAAAGCAGAATATTTGTAACAATCTGGAGACAAAAGGATAGAGAAAATTGGGATATTATAGGGAGACACAATAGGAGTTATCAGTTTATTACCTGATAATTTAGCAATCTATATTTCACTTGCGAGAGAGAGAGAGAGAGAGAGAGAGAGCAGCATTTTACATTCCTTCTAACATGCTCATACACTGCATTCAGCTGCGCCCCTCCCCCCCTTTTCTTTTAGCACTGTAAAGTTCAGCAAACCAAAATGCTGAAAGGAAACTAAATTTCTGCTATATTTATAAGGGTCTGTGCACACAACCTTTTTTCAGACGTAATGGAGGCGTTTTAAGGCTCGAATTATGCCTGAAAAAACGCCCCTAATACACCTACAAACAGGGCCGCCATCAGGAATTTCAGGGCCCCCTACAGCTACATTTTCTGGGCCCCCCTACCGTGGCACCGCCTGTTAACGGTACTCCGTCCAGTACTATATCATGGTACCCAGGGCCGCCATCAGGGGGGGTATTAGGGGTACTGATGTGAGAGGCCCGGCCAAACCTAATTGAAAGGGGGGCCCGGCAAACTGCCGCGACTTGCCTTTGGTAGAAAAAAAACAGGCCCCTGCAATGGGGCCCGTTTTTTTCACCAAAAGAATGTCATGAGCTGCGGGTCCCCCTTTCAATTAGGTTTGGCCGGGTTTCTCACATCAGTACCCCTAATACCCCCCCTGATGGCGGCCCTGGGTAGCATGGGGGTCGTCATGGGGGCCGTCAAACACCGCCGCCCGTGCGACCGATCACGCAAACTCCCGCGCATGCGCCCCGGCGACCGCCTGGAAGCGCGCACCGAATTTTGAGGCAGATTTTGACCTGCCCACACTATCTTGCCGCGTTTTTTGCCTGCGGCGATTGAGGACAGCAGACAGAAAACGCAGCGAAAAATGCATTTTCTGCCTCCCATTGATTTAGATGGGAGGTCAGAGGCAGAACCGCGGCAAGAAAGGATGTGCTGCTTTTTCTTTTTTCCGCGACTGGCTCCCATTGATTTCAGATTAAATCAATGGGAGGCGGTTTTGGAAGTTTTTTGGTGCTGATTCTGACGCAGTGTCCGAGTCAATATCAAGGCCCAAAAACGTTGAACTGGGCCTTATTGTTAGGGCTTATTCAGACGAACGTGTAATACGTCCGTGAAACGTGTGTGATTTTCACGCGCCTCGCACGGACCTATGTTACTCTATGGGGCCGTGCAGACTGTCAGTGATTTTCACGCAGCGCGAGTCCGTGTGTCCGCTGCGTAAAACTCACGACATGTCCGATATTTGTGCATTGTTCGCGCATCACGCACCCATTGAAGTCAATGGGTGCGTGAAAATCACGCCCAGCACTTCCGCAGCCGTATAAACTATGAATGAAAACAGAAATGCACCACGTGCTACAAACATACAAACAGAGTGTCATAATGATGGCGGCTGCGCGAAAATCACGCAGCCGCGCATCATACGCTGCTGACACACGGAGCTGTTATGGACCTTTTGCAAGCGCAAAACGCCACGTTTTTGCGCGCGCAAAAAGCACACGCTCGTGTAAATCCGGCCTTAGGGTAGGAACACACTAGGCATGAACACTGCAGATTTTATGCAACACATTTTATTGTGGAAAATCCGCAGCGTATCACAGTCGCAGCCAAGGGGGTCAGATATGAACAAATCTCATCCACACGCTGCAAAAATAATGGACCTGCAGTGTGGCTTTTTAAGCCGCAGCATGTCAATGTATTCTGTGGGATCGCTGCTCCTCTGTTGCAGAAATGCTGCGGTTCTGCCGCAAAAATCACAAATGAGAAAAAAAAAAAAACCCACTTTTTTAAATTTATAAAAAAGTTTAGACTTGCCCCGGCCGTAGTCCTGGTGACGCGATCCTCTATTCTTAGCGTAGCCCCGCCTCCTGTCATGACGTTTCATCCCATGTGACTGCTGCAGCAGTCACATGGTCTACAGCGTCATCCCAGGAGGCGGGGCTACGTTCAGAAGAGAGAGATGCGTCACCTAAACTACGGCCGGGGTAAGTCTTAACTTTTTTTTCCCTGCAGGATTCCCGCAGCGGACACGCCTCACGAAACCTGCGCCACTATTTGGTGCGGTTTTGCTGGCGGAATTCCCTGCGGCTCCCGGGATAAGCTGTGTAGTTTTACTCAGCATATCCGCCTAGTGTGTCCCTTATGATGTCGCTCCTGGAGCTGCTGCCGGTCTCTAAATAGGCAGTTGGTCCAGTAGAATTTGGAATTATTTTTTTTTGTGAACCAGCTTAAAAAAATACAAAACTTTGGTGTTAGGGCCTGTTCACATCACTGTTCGCTTCCGTTCCGGGGTTCCATCTGAGGTTTCTGTCGGGTGAACCCCGCAACGGAAAGTAAAAGTGATAGCACAGCTTCCGTTTCCATCACCATTAGCGCAGTCGACTGCGCTATTAATTCCGTCCGAAAACCAGCCGGAATGGTGACGAACGGAAACCATTAGCGATGTTTCCGTCACCATTGAGATCAATGGTGACTGAAACGGAAGCTGTGCTGTCACTTTCACTTTCCGTTGCGGGGTTCACCCGACAGAAACCTCAGACGGAACCCCGGAGTGGTGGTTCGTCACCATTCCGGCTGGTTTTCGGACGGAATTAATAGCGCAGTCGACTGCGCTAATGGTGATGGAAACGGAAGCTGTGCTATCACTTTTACTTTCCGTTGCGGGGTTCACCCGACAGAAACCTCAGACGGAACCCCGGAGCGGAAGCGAACGGTGATGTGAACAGGCCCTAACACAAAAGTTTTGTATTTTTTTAAGCTGGTTCACAAAAAAAAATAATTCCAAATTCTACTGGACCAACTGCCTATTTAGAGACAGGCAGCAGCTCCAGGAGCGACATCATAAGGGACACACTAGGCGGATATGCTGAGTAAAACTACACAGCTTATCCCGGGAGCCGCAGGGAATTCTGCCAGCAAAACCGCACCAAATAGTGGCGCAGGTTTGGTGAGGCGTGTCCGCTGCGGGAATCCTGCAGGGAAAAAAAAGTTTAGACTTGCCCCGGCCGTAGTCCTGGTGACGCGTCTCTCTCTTCTGAACGTAGCCCCGCCTCCTGGGATGACGCTGTAGACCATGTGACCGCTGCAGCAGTCACATGGGATGAAACGTCATGACAGGAGGCCGGGCTGCGCTAAGAATAGAGGATCGCGTCACCAGGACTACGGCCGGGGCAAGTCTAAACTTTATCAATTTAAAAAAGTACCTTTTTTTTCTTCTCTTGTGTGATTTTTGCGGCAGAACCGCAGCATTTCCGCAACAGAGGAGCAGCGATCCCACAGAATACATTGACATGCGACTTAAAAAGCCAAAGCCACACTGCAGGTCCATTATTTTTGCAGCGTGTGGATGAGATTTGTTCATATCTGACCCACTCTGCTGCGACTGTGATACGCTACGGATTATCCACAATAAAATGTGTTGCATAAAATCCGCAGTGTTCATGCCTAGTGTGTTCCTACCCTAAGGCCGGATTTACACAAGCGTGTGCTTTTTGCACGCGCAAAAAACGTGGCGTTTTGCGCATGCAAAAGGTCCATAACAGCTCCGTGTGTCAGCAGCGTATGATGCGTGGCTGCGTGATTTTCGCGCAGCCGCCATCATTATGACACTCTGTTTGTATGTTTGTAGCACGTGGTGCTTTTCTAATTTCATTCATAGTTTATACGGCTGCGGAAGTGCTGGGCGTGATTTTCACACACCCATTGACTTCAATGGGTGCGTGATGCGCGAACAATGCACCAATATAGGACATGTCGTGAGTTTTACGCAGCGGACACACGGACACACGCTGCGTGAAAATCACTGACAGTCCGCACGGCCCCATAGAGTAACATAGGTCCGTGCGAGGCACGTGAAAATCACGCACGTTGCACGGACGTATTACACGTTCGTCTGAATAAGCCCTAACAATAAGGCCCAGTTCAGAGTTTTTGGGCCTTGATATTGACTCGGACACTGCGTCAGAATCAGCACCAAACAACTTCCAAAACCGCCTCCCATTGATTTAATCTGAAATCAATGGGAGCCAGTCGCGGAAAAAAGAAAAAGCAGCACGTCCTTTCTTGCCGCGGTTCTGCCTCTGACCTCCCATCTAAATCAATGGGAGGCAGAAAATGCATTTTTCGCTGCGTTTTTTGTCTGCTGTCCTCAATCGCCGCGAGCAAAAAACGCAGCAAAAAAACGCGGCAAGATAGTGTGGGCAGGGCAAAATGTGCCTCAAAATTCTTTAAGGAATTTTGAGGCAGATTTTTTTTTGCCTGCAAAATACTGTGTGAACAGGGCCATACATAAACAACACTTTGAGATAATTTACTCACTGTCAGAAGAGCTGCTCCCACTCCAGTCCTCTTCCGGCGATGTCTTCCAGGGGAGGTCTTCGGTCCAGACGTCCAGTCCTTCACCTCCAGCCAGGCTCCAGGTAAGTTTTGTCCATGTGTGTCCGCGGCTGCGCGCGCTTCGTTCGCGGGTGCGCGCGCGGCCGGTCGCGGGTGCGCGCGCTTCGTTTGCGGGTGCGCGCGCGGTCGATCGCGGGTGCGCGCGCGGGCGGTCTCCAGTGCGGGCGTTCGTGGATGCGCGCTCGCGAGTGCGCACGCGCGGCAGTTTCATTGTGCGCGCGATCGGGTGCGCGCGCGGGCGGACGGTTTGACGGCCCCCCATGACGAGGGGAGGGGGCCCGCAGCAGCAGCAGCAGCTTACGACATTCTTTTGGTGAAAAAAACGGGCCCCATTGCAGGGGCCCGTTTTTTCCTACCAAAAGAATGTCGAGGCAGTTGCCGGGCCCCCCTTTCAATTAGTTTTGGCCGGGCCCCTCACACCACTACCCCTAATACCCCCCTGATGGCGGCCCTGCCTACAAACATCTGCCCATTGCTTTCAATGGGAATTACGATGTTCTGTTCCCACGAGCCTTTAATTTACACTTGGCTGTCAAAAAACAGAGCGTAAAAAGACGCTCCGTAAAAAGAAGTAGGGTATGTGCACACGATGAGAGGCTTTTACGTCTGAAAAGACAGACTGTTTTCAGGAGAAAACAGCTGCGTCGTTTCAGATGTAAAAGCTCCTCCTCGTATTATGCGAGGCGTCTTTGACGCCTGTAATCTTGAGCTGCTCTTCATTGACTTCAATGAAGAACGGTTCAAATTACAATGCAAAGAAGTGTCCTGCACTTCTTTGCCGAGGCAGTCATTTTACGCGTCGTCGTTTGACAGCTGTCAAACGACGACGCGTAAATTACAGGTCGCCGGCACAGTACGTCGGCAAACCCATTCAAATGAATGGGCAAATGTTTGCCGACGCATTGTAGCCCTATTTTCAGACGTAAAATGAGGCATAATATGCCTCGTTTACGTCTGAAAATAGGTCGTGTGAACCCTATGAAAAATGCCTCAAAAAATGCCTCAAAAAACGTCTGAAAAGAAGCCTCAAAAGAAGCTCCAAATTTCATTCTCAGCTTCAAAAACGCCTAGAAAATCAGAGCGTGTGAACATACCCTAAGGGTATAAAATAGATCCAAAGATAGGAGCAGCACTGTGTCGATAGCCAGAAATGGTTGGTGCTAGCTTCAAATATCAAGGAGTGACGTGCTCCTCATGCATATATCCAAGAAAAGAGACTGGAAGCAGCACTCAGCAAAAAAAATTGTGAATTTATTCACCCAACACAGCAACGTTTCACTTCCTCCATGAAAGCATTTTCAAGCAATCAATAAAAACCACACATTGACATATATAGACAGAGCCGCAGCTCAGTTAACAGGTGTAATGAATCGTAATAATTATACAATGTATCAAAAAATACTATATATTATGATTGTGTAACAAAACACATAGTGCAAAAATATATGAGTCAATCACTGACATTTAAATGTAAATAATCACAACTGTAATAAGTGAAATATGAGTGTATATAGTAGTGAAACATATTAATTACAAATTAATCAACAATCACAGTATAATACACAGAAGTTGGCACTCACCAATCTGGATAAACAAGGACAATCTGTCCACGAGATGTCAATAGCAAAAAAAGAAGAATTTTTTCGGCGCCATATTCGCCATACTGCGCATGCCCCAGCACTCACCATCTATTGGCTAATGCCTACACGTGTATCATTAAACGCTATGACAATGCACACAGCGACCCGACTGCATCATCATAAAGGGGCTGCAGTCCTGCGCAGACGCATTGCGGTGCACAGCTTTAAGCCACTGCATAGTGCAAACTGGCAAACTTGGCAGTAATGTAATAACATTATCGGGATGTGTACGCAGCAATGGCTGAGAGAGCCCAGCATAGAGGCATATATATCATATCGATATGCTATAACATAATGTATGTGGTAGAGAGGTTGGTAGATAAAGGTAGTAGATAACACCACACTTAAATTTCATTAAGTCCCCAAAGATAAGAAACCCCCCATGTAAATAAATCAGGAGAATACTATCACATGAAGAATCTTGTCATAGGAGTATGACGGATCCTCGTTCAGGATTCACTCTAAGTTGCTTCGTGTTGCGATTTAAGAAAAAAAAAAAGTACAGTACGTCGGCAAACCCATTCAAATGAATGGGCAGATGTTTGCCGACGCATTGTAGCCCTATTTTCAGATGTAAAATGAGGCATAATATGCCTTGTTTACGTCTGAAAATAGGTTGTGTGAACCCAGCCGTATCATGTCACTTCTTGAGGCGATTTTGGAGCTGATTTTCCATTGAACACTATGAAAAACGCCTCAAAAAATGCCTCAAAAAACGTCTGAAAAGAAGCCTCAAAAGAAGCTCCAAATTTCATTCTCAGCTTCAAAAACGCCTAGAAAATGAGAGGATGTTTTCTCTGAAATCAGCTCCGTATTTTTCAGACGTTTTTTGCTAAGCGTGTGAATATACCCTAAGGGTATGTGCACACTATAACTGCAATTACGTCTGAAAATACGGAGCTGTTTTCAAGGGAAAACAGCCCCTTATTTTCAGGTGTTTTTTGAGCTAGGGTATGTGCACACGATAACTACATTTACGTCTGAAATTACGGAGCTGTATTCAGGAGAAAACAGCTCCTGAATTTCAGACGTAATTGCATGTACTCGCGTTTTGAGGGGCATCTTTTACGGACGTAATTTGGAGCTGTTCTTCATTGGAGTCAATGAAAAACGGTTCCAATTACGTCCCAAGAATTGTCCTGCACTTCTTTTGACGAGGCTGTAATTTTACGCGCCGTCTTTTGATAGCGACGCGTAAAATGACAGGTCATCGGCACAGTTCATCGTAAAGCCCATTGAAAGTAATGGGCAGATGTTTGCCGACGTATTGGAGCCGTTTTTTCAGACGTAATTCGAGGCGTAAAATGCCTCCAATATGTCTGAAAATAGGTCGTGTGAACCCAGCCCAACTCGCGTTTTTCGCTGCGTTTTTCACTGCATTTTCGTGGCGTTTTTTACGTCCCTTTTTGGAGCTGTTTTCATTGGAGTCTATGAGAAAACGGCTCCAAAAACGTCCCAAGAAGTGTCCTGCACTTCTTTTGACAAGGATGTAATTTTTTCGCGCCGTATTTTGACAGCGACGTGTAAAATGACAGGTCGTTGGTACAGCACATCGGCAAACCCATTGAAAGTAATGAGCAGATGTTTGCCGACGTATTGGAGGCATTTTTTCAGACGTAATTCGAGGCATAATTGGTAACTCAAGCACAGGCACAGAAATATACAATAGAGAAATACTCTTATAGATACAAAGGGTCAATCCATCAGTCAGTACACCAACATTCCCTGCTTCACTCTCTACTAACTGCTGCTACTGAGTGTAACATGGAGCATTAGAACTAGACAGCGGACCTTTTATGGGATTCAGGGACTTTTATCGTCCCTCATAGCAGACAGACAGTTCTGGGGTAACCCTTCACTTGCCTTATACATTCACACACCTTTCAAAGGTCCTTCTATTACCCATTCACTGTATTATTAGTGAGAGAACCGTCCATACATCCACATCACAAGAGAATATGCCTAGAACCCCAACGGAAGAGATGCAGAACTTATGTATACAAAACGAGTCATACATACACTTCTATTTTACTTTTCTCAATTGTTAACTCGCTAACTCACTCCTGACCACGAGCCACAATAATATTCACAACTTAAACGTGCAAGAGAGCTGTCCAGTTTCACGGATGGGAGTGGTTACCCGCCACTTCACACACAGAGTTTATAATAAAGTTTCTCAACTTAGACCCACGTTCTGGTGGATAAGTCTGTAAAACACAGAGAGACTATACCATATACTTCCATTTATTCAAACAGCAAACATAGTTAGCATAACAATTTTACATATTTTACAATATTACACATATTTTACAATCTCTAATATAAACCAAAATCTTCCTATGGAGATTGGACATCAAATCATTAATTACAGCAGTTTATATAGCCAATATGACGTATGTACACCATAAGATAGAGTGACCAAATATACAATACCACTGGCACATGTCTATATAATATAATGCCTTAAAGATAAAGGTTAATTTATTATATACAATGGTTAGTTGAACAGATGTAATTCCTGTGACTCCCTGTCTAGTAACTCATACAATAGAATTAGTATAACTTCTGTTCTCCCACAAGACACGTCATCATTCTCCATGTTAATACATTAGTAAAAAGTTTAATTTCTTTCTGATCAGTCATATACTTAATGTTCCTGGGTGTCTTAACAGTATTTTTTCCTACTAATTTGTCCTGGCAACAATTATACCTAGGACCATACCTAATTGGACTCCCTTATACACACAGGGTTGTATTTAGTTAACCCTCATACGTTCATTCTTCACAGTCAAGGAGTCTCATATAGGTTTCATATCATACATTCACAGAAGCATAAACCTATACACATCATTACCCTGCACAGCATAATTCAGACACTTACAAAGACAAACAGCTGTTCCCCTCATATCTCAATCATTCAATACTTATTATCCCATTATTTTACTCTTTAAGTATACTTCTCATATATGTTTAATCTATAACAATCATGTTCTTCAACTTTCCACAAAGCATTCTATTCATCACGTGCAAACGACCATTTTATGGCTGCCAGCCTTTTCAACAATTTTTTCTCTCATATTCTCATATCAACTTACTCTGTAACCTTCTGTAATCACTTACTTTGTCATTTAAAGTAGCCCAATTAACGTAGTTAACACCTGGTCATAAACAATTCATTATTCAACTTTTTTTTAAACAAATAATCCTATTACTCTATAATCCTTAATCTATAAGAGATCCTCCGAATCTCCAAGTACTTTATCTTTTACGTGCTGCATGGAGTTATTTATTACCTGTAGCCTTCTCACACAGGCTATTGACTTCTAACCTCGAGAACCATTATTCCCAGGTTTTTATATTAACACCTATGCTTAATATAACTAAGACCCAGTCTTAGTACCTAAAATCCAACTTAGGTTTTTATCACATAACCTTATAACATCTAAAATATGAAAAATAATAAAAACATATATAAACAAAATTGTATTACCTTTATTCAGATGAAAACTTGAATCCTCAATTCTCCTCTATAAGCTCTTTTAGAGTCCTTCACTCCACCCCGTCTGTTCCATCAGACTGGCCTCTGTTTGACAGCAATTGAGCTGGAGGTCTTTAGATTTAGTGAGTTCATTGAATAACTCACCCCGTGCACGGTATGCAGTCCTCGGGTAGACGAGGGGTCAGGAGATGTTGGATTTCCGGTTTGAAGAATCAATTGTTAGAAGAATTTATGTACTTATCAAGGAGATTCAAGGAGTCATCTGAATAGAAATGCACATCTTTTATTCTTATCGATAAGGAGACATTATGGCAAAATGTCTGCCTCTATCCTGAATGACAGAGTTTTTATACATATCCTGAGAATAACATGTCTGGACTAGTTCTTGTTACATTTTGCTTCATATATCACAATGGACAACTAATTAGAAGTTAAACCTCTGTCTGGAAAATCTTAGCTCCCTTTTTAGGTATTCAGCTACCCCCTCCTCATATATAATATCAGAAATCTTAACAATAAAACATATTAGACATTTTGTTAGTCAAGGTTTTAGATAAGCTTGCATACACATTTTAGTCTTCATTAGATAAAGTAATCATAAATGTAAAACTTTCTTAACAAACGTCTATGGCCGCGGACTGTCGTTCTGACTAACCCTCTGACGGCCGCGGCCATGGACATGTGAGTTCACGGCGGCATGTCCCTCCTGAGAGATGCCGGCACTCACTTCCTGGTTCAGAGACTGTTTCCCGCAGGGCGCGAGCGCCCGCGCGTGCACAGCATTAAATGGCCAGTGCACGTCCAGTTGCCGACAATCTGCAATTAGCCCAGAATGCTTCTGGACTATAAAAAGGGCTATGCACTCTTGATCATTGCCTGAGCATTGTTGTGTTACCTAAAGTTTGTCTTGCAAATGGTCTCCTAGTGTTTTCCAGTTCCCAGTGTTACCCGTTCCTGCTGCCTGTACCCTGTATCCTGTTCTACCGTGCCTCTGTGCCGTCTAGAGTTGAAGTCGAGTTGTGTCTTCCGCTGCATCTGCTGTGTTACACCCGCCGGGTGTCTGTCTGCTGCCGGAGCCTCATCTAAGCCTGAATGAATCACTGCTACTGTCTACATTGCTTCAGGTACCCTTTCTGGACTACAGACATTGTATTGTACCTGTTTGGCCAGCTGCCTTCCCGCTGTGCGGTACGGCCCAGTGAGTCCACACACCACGCTGTGACAGTAAGCTCAGGCCATGGACCCTGCTGGTCAATTCAAGTGCCTGTCACCCTCCCAAGCCATGCAGGTAGACCTGCCGGATCTGCGAGTACGACAGGATCAACTTCTTGTGGCTGTAGACTTCATGGCACAGCTGCTAGGGGGCTAGCTGCTTCTGTCTCTGCTCCTGTTCAAGCTCCTCCGATTGATCCTCCTGCTACACCTCCTGGCAGCTCCAGTTCTGATCCTCGGTTCTCGCTGTCATTGCCACCTTGTTTCCATGGAGACACAAGTACGTGCAGGCGATTTCTTAACCAGTGTCATATCCACTTCACCCTGCACGCAAGAGCATTTCCTTCAGACGGAGCCAGGATCACCTTCATTATTTCCTTACTTGCCAGCAAGGCCCTGGCGTGGGCGAACCCAATCTGGGAACGACAGGGGCCCAAGACCCAAGACTTCCAGGGTTTCGTACGGTTATTCCGTACGGTGTTCGAGGAGCCTGGACGAGTCTCGTCGGCAGCCACTGCTATGCTAAACCTTTGCCAGGAGGACGCCTCTGTGGGCGAATACACCATCCAGTTCTGGACCCTGGCAGAAGAAATGTCCTGGAACAACGAGGCATTGGTAGCTTCCTTCTGGCATGGCCTATCATCCGAGGTCAAGGACGAACTTGTTGCTCGTGATCTACCATCTACCTTGGACGACCTGATTCTATTTGCCACTCGAATGAACATAGATCTCAAGAAGTTCGACAAGAGAGACGGCTTCCTAGACTGGCGCCCAGCTTCCAGCAACCCCTCTTGCCTTCTTCTACTGCTCCACCCGAGGTCCCAATGCAGGTGGATCGGCTTCAACTGTCAATTCAGTAAAAGCAGCGCAGGCGCACCTCTGGACCCTGCTTAAATTGCGTCCTCGCTGGCCATGTCGTGCGTCTGTAGCCAAAAAACCCCATCGCCTAGGATTAGTTGGGGAGACAACCCTGGGCGATACAGCATTTAATAGAGAACTCTCCTACAAACTGTTCATTCCTGTGACCATTGTTGCTGGCGAGAGTCCCCATCCGGTCTCTGCCTTGATGGACTCTGGCTCTGCCGCCAATTTCATCTGCCAAGACCTTGTGGATCTTCTTCACTTACCCACTGTTCCGCTGGAAAGGCCGTTGATCGTTGCCTCAGTAGATGGACTGCCGCTGCCTGACCCAATTTTGTCTGTGACCAAGCCGTTGAGGCTTCAAGTGGGAGCTCTTCACTCTGAACTCATCTCCCTGTTTGTCCTGCCCAAGGCTTTCAACCCCATACTGCTGGGTTTGCCTTGGCTCAGTCTACATGCCCCTGTCCTGGATTGGAACTCCGGAGAGGTTCTCCAGTGGGGTCCCAAGTGTCTCAACCGCTGTTTGGGGCATATCCATCCGCCTCAGTATCCTCCACATCAGTCATTGGCAGGGTTGCCTCCTTGTTACTCTCTGTTCTCAGATGTCTTCGACAAGAAGGAAGTAGACACATTGCCACCACATCGAGCATATGATTGTCCTATCGACTTGGTTCCTGATTCGTCCCCTCCTTGCGGTAGAGTATACCCTCTCTCCTTACCTGAAACCCAGTCAATGTCGGCCTACATTAAGGAGAATCTTGAGAGGGGCTTCATATGTAAATCCTCATCCCCGGCCGGAGCCTGGTTTTCCTTTGTCAAGAAAAAAGATGGATCCCTTTGACCCTGCATTGACTACCGGGGTCTCAACCAGATCACAGTGAAGAACAGGTACCCATTGCCTTTGATCTCTGAACTGTTTGATCGCATACAGGGGGCTATTTTTTTTCTAAACTGGACCTGCGGGGGGCCTACAATCTTATCCGGATTTGTCAGGGTGATGAGTGGAAGACTGCATTTAATACACGTGATGGGCACTACGAATACCTGGTTATGCCCTTTGGCCTGTGTAACGCCCCCGCAGTGTTTCAAGAATTTGTCAATTACATTTTTCGTGATCTCCTCTATGTCTATGTTGTGGTGTAACTCGATGACATTTTGATTTTTTTCCTCAGATCCAGTAACTCATCAGACACATGTCTGCCAGGTTTTGCTTCGATTAAGGGAGAATCATCTTTATGCCAAGCTGGAGAAGTGCGGTTTTGACAGAAAGTCTCTACCCTTCCTGGGCTATATCATCTCCGATCAGGGTCTGAAAATGGACCCTGAGAAGGTAAAGGCTGTCCTGGAATGGCCACGCCCCCAAGGCTTAAGGGCCATACAACACTTCCTGGGATTCGCCAACTTCTACCGGCTGTTCATTCTCAACTTCTCTTCATTGACAGCTCCCATCTCTACCCTCGCCAAAAATGGCATGAATGCCAAGGTGTGGACCCCGGAAGCAGAAGCCGCGTTCAAAACCTTAAAAATGGGCTTCACGTCAGCCTCTATTCTTCATCATCCTGATGTATCCCTACAGTTTTCGTTGGAGGTGGACGCCTCCTCTGTTGGTGATGGCGCACTTTTGTTCCAGAGAGGTTCGAAAGGCAAGACTGTGGTATGTGGCTACTACTCCAAAATGTTTTCTCCCGCAGAGCACAACTACTCGATTGGGGATCGAGAGTTACTGGCCATCAAGCTGGCCCTGCAGGAGTGGAGACATCTACTAGAAGGCGCAGCTCATCCTATCCTGGTCTTAACGGACCACAAGAACCTGACCTATCTTCAGACGGCTCAACAGCTGAATCCTCGTCAAGCCAGGTGGTCGCTGTTCTTTGCTCGGTTCCAGTTTTAGCTCCACTACCGACCAGCCGACAAGAATGTGAGGGCCGATGCCTTGTCTAGGTCGTTTGAGACAGAGGACACTGTGGAGTCCCCACAGAATATTATCGACCCTTCCTGCAGCTTCTATGTCAAACCTCTGCTAGTTAGAGATATTCTTCCGGGAAGGACTTTTGTACGTCTGGCAGACAGAGGAAGAATCCTTCGCTTGGGTCACAGTTCCAAGATGGCAGGTCACGCGGGTGCCCGTAAGACCCAAGACCTAATTACCCATCAGTTCTGGTGGCCCACGCTGCCCAAAGATGTCATGGACTTTGTCTCCTCCTGCACGGTATGCGCAGCAAATAAAGTTGCCCACTCCAACCCAGCTGGTCTGCTCCAACAACTGCCTGTGCCTGATGCCCCCTAGCGACATATTGCAATGGACTTTGTCACAGATCTGCCTCTCTCTGCTAGATGCAGTGTGGTCTGGGTGGTGGTGGATCGATTTTCTAAAATTGCTCATTTTGTTCCCCTGACTGGCTTGCCTTCTGCTGCTCGACTGGCCGATCTCTTGGTTCAACACATCTTCTGTCTGCACGGCTTGCCTCTGCATATAGTCTCTGATCGAGGGGTCCAGTTCACCTCAAAGTACTGGAGAGTACTCTGCGGTCTCCTCGGTGTAAAGTTAGACTTCTTCTCGGCCTACCATCCCCAGTCCAATGGTCAAGTCGAAAGGGTTAACCAGATTATGGAGAACTAACTTTGTCTCCAGGCGGCAGGATGACTGGGTACAGCAGCTGCCATGGGCTGAGTTCTCCTATAATAACCATACTAGTGAGTCCACCACCTCCAGTCCATTCTTCATTGTCTACGGCCAACATCCTCGAATACCTATTCCTGTCTCTACTATGTCCCAGGTGCCTGCAGCTGGCTCTACCTTCAGGGACTTTCTGCAGATATGGCAAGAGACCCGATCTTCTATTCTGCTAGCGGTGAACCGCATGAAGAGAAAGGCAAACACTAGAAGACGAGAGCCTCCCCAGTTTCTTCCAGGTACAAAGGTCTGGCTGTCTTCCAGGAATATACAGCTGAGGGTGCCGTCTTGCAAATTTGCCCCCAAGTTCCTCGGACCCTTCGAGATTCTGCTGAAAATTAATCCTGTGTCTTACAAGCTTCAGCTGCCTCCTACCCTCAAGATCCCTAACTCCTTCCATGCCTCCCTGCTGAAGCCCGTGGTCCTGAACCGCTACTCCAGGGCTCCTAGTTCCGCAGTGGCTCCTGGTGGCTCGTCAGGGACTTTCGAAGTGAGGGAGATCCTGGCCACCAAGAAAGTGGGAGGAAGGAAGTTTTATTTGGTGGATTGGATGGGGATTTGGTCCAGAGGAGAGGTCATGGGAGCAAGAGAAGAACATTGATGAACCTGTTCTCGTGAAGATGTTTCTCTCCCGCTCTGGTCCCAAGAAGAGGAGACGTAAAAGGGGGGATACTGTAACGACTATGGCCGCGGACCATCATTCTGACTTACCCTCTGACGGCCGCGGCCATGGACATGTGAGTTCTTGGCGGCATCTCCCTCCTGAGAGACACCTGCACTCACTTCCTGGTTCAGAGACTGTCTCCCGCAGGGAGTGCCCGCCCGTGCATGCACGGCCTTAAAGGGCCAGTGCGCATCCAGTTGCAGATAATCTGCAATCAGCCCAGAATGCTGCTGGACTATAAAAAGGGTTCTGCGCTCTTGATCATTGCCTGAGCATTGTTGTGTACCTAAAGTTTGTCTTGCAAATGGTCTCCTAGTGTTTTCCAGTTCCCAGTGTTACCCATTCCTGCTGCCTGTACCCTGTATCCCGTGCTACCGTGCCTCTGTGCCATCTAGAGTTGAAGTTGAGTTGTGTCTTCCGCTGCATCTAATGTGTCACACCCGCCGGGTGTCTCTGCTGCCGGAGCCTCATCTTAAGCCTGAATCACCGCTACTGTCTACATTGCCTCAGGTACCCTTTCTGGACTATAGACATTGTATTGTACCTGTTTGGCAAGCTGCGTTCCCGCTACGCAGTACGGCCCAGTAGGTCCACACCCCGCGCCGTGACACTGAGCTTGGTTCTGGTGCTGTATATACGTACTGAGCTTGGTTCTGGTAATGTAATTCCAAACATTCCCATGTATGTTGTTTGCAGATGAAGAAAAATCTATAAAATCAACTTTTAAACCGGCGATATGCTAATTACTCATTAACCCCTTAATGAACAGGCCTTAAAAAGCCTTAATGACCAGCTACATTTTCCGTTTTTACCTCTCTGCCTTACAGCAGCCATAACTTTTTTATTTTTCCATTGATATGGCCGTATGAGTCCATGTTTTGTGAGGGAGAGATTGTATTATTTTTTTTGCATAGTCTATGGGTAGAAAAAAAATATTTTTACGGTGTGAATATAGGAAAAAGCGATTCCCTAAATAGTTTTTCTTGTTTATTTTTTATACTGTTCCTGTTTCACACTAAATAACATGTTAGATTAATTCTTCAGGTTATTGCGGCCGTTTAGATACCTAATATGTGTAGGTTTTTGTTTTTATTTAATGTATTTATGCAAAATAATTACTTTTTGGGGGGGGAATATATATATATTTTTTTTCTTACTTTTTTTTAATCCCATTAATGGATAACTTTATTTACAACTATATCTGTTACTTATAATGTATTAGCATACTCTTGTATGTATACATTATACTGTCACTTTGACACAGGCTTCTGTTAGGGCAGCACATAGTGTGCCCTAACAGCAGGCAAACTAAACAGACAGCCCTGGGGTGCTTCCTAGGTCCCCAGGGCTGACTGCAGAAGGATTCCCTGCTCTTTGATCACGTCACCGTGTTTTCAGTGATGCAATCAAAGATAGGAGTTCCATTTGATCATGCCGCGGTCACGGACCAAAGGGTTAAACAGCTGGGGTCCGAAAGTTTTCCGACCCCAGCTTTATTTAGCAGGCTGCTCTAAGATCAGGAGCTGTTACTTACAGCTCCTGCTTAGAGGATCAGCGCTCACAGGAGCTCTTATCAGCCTCCTCTACAGTGACTCCAAAAGACGTCACTGTAGAAGAATCACCTGCACCACCTGCTGTCAAAAGATGGTGGGTGGTCATTAAGGGGTTAAAAAAGGAATAACTAAGAACTGAAAAGTTGTGAGTGCATATGTATACACCCTGTTTGCTATGAAACCCATAAATAAGGTATGATCAAGCCAATTATCTTCATAAGTCACATAATTAGTTGTAGCTGTGTGCAGTCAAGGTGTCACATGATCTGTCCTATGATGTCAGTATAAATACACCTGTTCCAAAAGTAAGCAAGTAACAAGAAGACCAAAGAGTACTCCAAACAGGTCAGAGATAAAGTTGTGGAGCAGTGCTAAAAAGTAGCTAGAATTAATAGCAGCAGAATCATAACTCAGTTGTGGTAGCATGCACAAATTGAGTTTACACATAAACACGCATGTGTAAACATATACACAAGAGCAATTCACACACACAAAATTGTACACAAACAACAGTATCCCTGTCTCCCCCACCCTGTCCCACGGGCCCAATAGTTAAGCCTTAACTAATGTAACAACAGCTCAGAGATTGGACTGTAGGAGGGCCAGCAGGGGTCGGAATGAACCCTTCTTATCACCAAGGGATTTGACTTTAACCCATGTACAGGGAATGCGGACTTAGCTGTGGGGAAACCCCAGGTTGCTACCCCCGGAGTCATATCCCTTGGTGATGGCTGACATTGGTAGAAGCAGAGTGGTCAAGATCGATAAAGGTCTGTGCAGGTTGCTTGGGTTTGTAATGATAAACGTAGCAATAAAATAACAGAGGCGGCAGAGGTTAGTCATGGTAAACCCAGCAATAGGTCAGGGCAGGCGGCAGGCATGGATGGTCAAAAACAAATGAGGTCAGTACACAAAAATTCCACTAGACAGCGGGGATAACTTTGGAACACTGGAAATACAAAGGAACTAAATTGCTCTGGCATTGGCATTGGCACGCTGGCCAATATTATAATACATATGTTAGTAGGCAACACAAAAAGAGCTTTATTATTAAAGTTATAATTAACATGTGACGTTGAATATAAATAGTATATTTTATGAAAACCCATATTTTATTTTAAGAAAATAAACAGCTTACAGAAAATGTGGACTGAGTTTCTCTCCTAATGCTTTGTTTATATTAGCATATTGAGAAGACAATAGATTTCAATGATTTTTAAAAATAGAAAAAAAAAATGGTGCTTCATGACTTTTATGGCACAGCGAGAATCATTCTTCCTAGCTTTAGCTCATGTACTGTGTGTTAAATATTCAGCAATGAGTACACTAATAGTATTTTTGTAATGTTTAGAATAAGAGTTTTAGTTTATACATCCTCTAGCTGCTTGGTTTCTGGAGAAAAGGTTAAGAGAGCAAGTAAACAAAATTGACATTTATCAGGAGGCCCCAAATACAGCATAAATGATATAAAATCGATAAAGAAAATAGCAATTAGTAAAGTGTAACAAAACAAGGTGCATTTACCAGTGTGTTGAAACCTAATAAATAAAATGCAATGCAGTGACGCTGTCTTCGAAATTTGTGTGATGCACTAGTGTGAAAAAAAATCCCTTTAGACAGAACTGGTCCCAAAGGGCTGTTTACAGAGGATTCTCTAATTCTGGAAACTGGCTTCTGAAATAACATCTCAGTTACACTGTACTCACTCCCCCTACCCCCACACACACACACATTGTTTTTTAACCCCACATTCCCACTCCCATTCAGATACTGAATTAAAGCATATGTGTACACAATTTAAAACATCCTGGTTCAAGCTAAACACTTCAAACACCAGGGTAGGAGAGGAAATGGAGATATTTTTTGCAATCGAAAAACACAGTTCACCTCACGACTCAAACTATGTCTATATGAGTCAAACCAACTGTCTCCATTGTGAGATCTGTCTCTCCACAACGTAGACATCAAGCAATAGAGTGTATTGCACGATATATCCCAAGTAGAAGATCGGTGGCACTTCCAAGCCTCTCCCAAACTCTGATTTTATAGTCAGCTGTCACTATCTGGCATAGTGTATTAGCCTAGTCTAGTATCAACCCAACTCTGGGTATTGCCGCCCTTTCATCATCAACCCAAATAACCGCTAATTATATTAAAAAAACACTTATAATATAACTTTAATATCAATGAAAACACATAAGAAGGACACAGATACATATAAAAGATTTCCCATACTGCTATCTAAAAATAAATAGAATAAAATAATTAATAATTATAAGCTTAAAGGGGTGGTCCGGACACGGACAACTGATGACCTGTCCATGCTGGAAGCAGATGGCCCCAGTCACAGAATAGCGGACGAGCTGCAGTGTACATAACCATCTTCTTCTGACTCCAAATACTGCATACCCTGCATAACATCCGGCACCAGGAGGCAGCCAGAGCGGCTGATCAGTGTGGGGTCCAGCTGTCAGACCCCCGCCTATCATATACTGATGAGCTATCCTGTGGATAGGTCATGAGTTGTTCATGCCCGGACAACCCCTTTAAGTTATTGTTCTAATATACAACTTTCATCTTCCCCACCTTTACCAATATTAGGAAACACTTAATATCATCTTCTTGAGTACCTCTTTTGAAGCTGACACCAGATATTTTGCGTTATGCTGTATATTAAATCATTTGTTCTCCTAAACCCTATAATCTGCTTAATCTAAGTCACATGTTCATCCTTGATCAATAAGGATCCACAGCCACAACCATTAATCAATGGTAGCCACATGACTGAGATTAACCAATAAAGGCGCCACTACACACTTCTATCAATCAACAAAGTCTAACAGCCTATTTCAGGAGTACTCAACTATTTTTAGCGAAGGTCCATATAAGGCTATATTCATGTGAGTCGGATTTGCCATAGGCAATTTCGACCCGTGGATCTGCGGCAATAATCTGAGGTTTATCTGCCACAGTTCCCCCTGTAAATAGTGCCACACACCCCCCAGTAGACAGTGCCACACACCCCAGTATATAGTGTTGATAGTGCACGGCCCTCCTTGTACATAGTTCCCTCCAAACAAATAAAAAACCCACCTAGCCCCGTACCTGCGACAAATGGAGCTGCACAGCAGTCCTCCTCAGCCATTCTAGGCCTGAAGCCTAGACAAGACTCTTGCTTAGGAGGCACGATGTAGTGACGTCACACGGCCGGCCTGTGCAGGGATCCTGTCCCAGCGTATTATAGCCTGTAGGCCAACTTGGCCTGCAGCCTAGTGAAGAGTGGAGCCGGGAGCTGATAGCTCATAGTATTTAATTGTATCTGAGGACGCAGATACACTTGAATCTGGCAGTCGCCAGGGGATCCGCCCAACAACACCACGGGTCTGGACAACCGGCGTACTCGGTCCAGGTTTGGACTGCGGTCCGCTAGTCGAGGAACCCTGGCCTATTTAATGGCAAAAGGACATTTCGTTTGAATTGCCTTTGACCGTGATAATCGCTGCTGAAATATTCTATAGAAAGGAAAGGAATCCCATTATGTCATGCCAGCTAAAGGAATTCTCATCATATAAACTTTTAAATCTAACAATTTTTTATATTAAAATGAAATGTGATTGGATATTTTATATTTATACTAGCAATAAAAAATTATACGGCTCTAAAAAAGTGTGCCCCTTAATTGCCATCACTCTGCCACCTCTATGCCACCACTGTGTCCCCTATATGTCCCTTATATGCCACTATTGTCCCTTGAGTATGCCAGCACTTTTTTGCCTGTATGCTATCAATCTCCCCTGTGTGTCACTATTCTACCCCCTGTATGCCCATTGTGCAAAATATACAATGGGTTCTAGAAAACTAATTTTGGGGAGTTCTTTCATTTTTCATAAAACATTAAAATACAAAATACGGAAGCATTTGTAGCAAGGCCGGCTCCAGGTTTATGTGGGCACATGGGCGACACAGACTTAGTGGGCCCCTTTGCGGGGGAACTCATGGCGGCAGTAAAATGGCAGAAAACTTCACTTTGTGCCCCCATATAGAAGTTAGGCCCTGTTTATGCCCCCATAAAGAAGTTAGGCCCTCATTTTGCACCCCTATACATTTAGTGCCCATTGTAGATAGTGCCAAGCAGCCCTCCCCGAGGTAGTGCCACACATCACTGTCCATGTATGGATAATGATGTCAGGGGCAATACTAGAGCCAAAGTCCAGGGCAGAGCGCGACCAGCACTCTGTGTGGAACACTGCTCTGTTCCACTGTCCATATATGGACAGTGATGTCAGGGGCTTCCCCAGAGACGGGGTCCCGCAGCAGAGCCGCTTCTAGCGCTCTGCCTGGGACTCCTTCTCTCCTCCTGGCATCACTGTCCATATATAGACAGTCACCACTTTGGACGATTTCTTTGTATAAAATGTTTGTTGGAAAGATTTTTTCAGAATCAAGAAGCCATTTGCTTTGCTCTGGTCTATGGACAAATGTAACTTTAACATCATCAAAGCATCACACTCTTGACAATGCAACTTAGAGTTGTCCATAGCTAAATACTGGTTCCGTAATGTAGTTACCGGTCATGTTTTGTGCTTCTGCAATATTCACATTACACATGCCCTGAGAGTCAGCTTCAGTTTGTTGTGATGTGATTTCATTATGACGATCACGCAAACGCTGAAGCTCAGCATTTCTTTCATCTGCAGTTTGTTGTTGCCGCCTTGCTCTGTGATAATTGGCTTTGCGGTATTTAGCTTCAGCTTGTTCTTCTGCCGTTAACTGCCTTTTTGGACATGGCATTGTTTATAGAAGTAATGTTATCGTCTGCAATGTGCCCCCCTCTCCCATGCACACACACAAAGACACACACAAACACATCATGTGTCGTTTGGCATTCAGTTTACAGGGTTACATGACATCTATGGGCTAACTGAATAGGAATAATGGTGAAATTATTTGTTATTGAACAGCTCATTCACTGTGTATGTATGTACTTGTATTACATCGCTGTCTGTCTCAGGGTGATGTTGTTATGCCCATAGCAACCAATTAGCTCTCCTTTAATTAAACTGCTCTGGTAAAATAAAAGCTCTGCTGTAATTGGATGTTATGGGCAACAAACCGTTTTTCTTTTAGACAGTTTGGATAAATCTGCTCACTAAAACAACGCATTTATTAACCTCTTCCCACGGCAGCCACTTTTGACCTTTCTGACAGAGGATCATTTTTCAAATCTGACATGTGTTAGTAACTTTGGAATGCTTTTACCTATCCAAGCAAATCTGAGAGTGTTTTCTCATTATATATTGTACTTTATGTCAGAGGTAAAACAGAGGCATAGCTAGGTTCTCCTGCACCCGGGGCAAAGATTCAGATTGGCGCCCCCCCCCCCCAACTTATTTCCCAACATCTCCTTCCCCCTCGCCATGTTTGCTTTCTCTACCAATCAATGAGGTATAATTGTTTTTCACTATTTTTTTAATGTAACTCGAGTATAAAAGCATTTCTACATTTTACAAGCGGTGTAGTTCTATAATGTAATTAACATAAAAATAAATTAAAAGAAAGTAAATTAAAGGGGCCACACACAGCCCCCTGTAGATAGCGCCACACACAGCCCCTCTCTTGTAGATAGCGCCACACACAGCCCCTCTCTTGTAGATAGCGCCACACACAGCCCCTCTCCTGTAGATAGTGCCACACACAGCCAGCTGCCCCTTTGTAAATAGCGCCACACTCCTCCCCCCTTATAAATAGCGCCACACGCCCCCCCTTGTACTTAGCGCCACACTGTGAACAGACGGTGAGCGGTAGCCTACCGCTACCACTCTCCGCTCTGCCTGGTGTGACTTACCGGAGGAGCCGAGGAGGTCATGCGGCGCAGGCAGCGGCGGAGTTCCTTCTGACTAGGGTTGGTGACAGCCAGGGCCGGCCTTAGCTTGGATGGCACCCTGTGCGAGACTCTCTATTGCCGCCCCCTACACAAACCAAAAATTAACCGCATATATAGACACGCTCGAACATATATACTGTACATACATAAAGACACAGATATTTAGACATACAGGCATATATACATGCACACATCTGGAATATATACATACAGGTAAATATATAGACGTACAGACACATATACACACACACACACACACACACCGGCAGATAAATACACAGACAGGGACATATACAAATACATAAAAGGCACATATATACAAGCACAAAGACACATTCACAAACAGACCCATATATACCCACACAGGCACATATGTACACAGCACAGATAATGTAGTAGATGTTACCTGCAGTCCTATGTAACACCACAGATAACACAGTGATAACTCTCTGAATACAGATGGTAGTGTTACCTGCAGTCCCTGTTAACACCACAGATAACACAGTGATAACTTTCTGATTACAGATAATGTAGTAATGTTACCTGCAGTCCTATGTAACACTACAGATAACACAGTGATAACTATCTGATTACAGATAATGTAGTAATGTTACCTGCAGTCCTATGTAACACTACAGATAACACAGTGATAACTCTCTAAATACAGATAATGTATTCTGTTACCTGCAGTCCTATGTAGCACCACAGATAACACAGTGATAACTCTCTGATTACAGATAATGTAGGAGTGTTACCTGCAGTCCTATGTAACACCAGAGATAACACAGTGATAACTCTCTGAGTACAGATAATGTAGTAGTGTTACCTGCAGTCCTATGTAACACCACAGATAACACAGTGATAACTCTCTGATTACAGATAATGTGGTAGATGTTACCTACAGTCCTATGTAACACCACAGATAACACAGTGATAACTCTCTGAGTACAGATAATGTAGTAGTGTTACCTGCAGTCCTATGTAACACCACAGATAACACAGTGATAACTCTCTGATTACAGATAATGTGGTAGATGTTACCTACAGTCCTATGTAACACCACAGATAACTAAGTGATAACTCTCTGAGTACAGATAATGTAGTAGATGTAAGAGACAAACACATGCAGAGACACAGACAGACAGAGACACACACACACACACACACACACACACACACTGTAACATATACACATACTAAGACAGAGACACACACTGTATACACACAGACACTCACCATGTGTCCTTGCTGACAGGTCAGGACGGGCTGTGGGCGGAGCTTCCTCTTCTGCTCGTCGGCTGTAACAGCAGAGCACAGAGTAGAGGCAGATGCTGGGAGGCTGCAGCACGGGAGTGGACCTGTCCCTTGACCCGAGTCATCTGACCTCATGTCACTGACGTGAGGTCAGGTGCAGGTGACAGGTCAGGTGACTGGACTGGTCCACTCCCTGGCCGCCACAGAACCCAGTCAGAACGCCGCTGTGTAAACATATGGGGCGCCTATCAGCAGTGATCATGCCCCGCCTGCCCCCCCCCCCCCCTAGCTACGCTCCTGGGTAAAATTTGGTCGATACATTCATTGCGTATTTGTGAAAAACACCAAAATTTAGAGAAAATTTGCAAAATCTAGGATTTTTCTACATTTAAATGTATCTGCTTGTTAAGACATACAAGAAAAAAAGATTGCAGCACTCCAGCAAGGTCCAGTAAAATATGTGGTTTTATTTGCCCGTGTTTAGAGCCAAGCGACTTTTCAGTTCCACCATGGAACTTTTTTCAAGCAAAGTGATACATGTGAACCAAGTATTTAAGACGTGAACTAGTTACATCATTAATAGTAATTAAAACATTAAAGTGACACAGTGCATACAATCATAGGAGTACATATACATCATAGATATGATCAATATATAAAGTGCATAGTAATCATATAGTGTATATAAAACAAGCGCATAGTGTACATAACAGTGGTAAAAATATTAAAACATTAATAAGCCATTACTAACAATTGCGTACATCTGTAGTGGAAGAGGGACAGCAATTCATTTACCAATCCATAGGGAATCATGGAGATCATATGTAAACACAGCCATGTGCTGTACAATGGCATTCTGAGAATTGAACTGGGCATGCTCGGCTATAGAGCCAATCAACATGCTAAGCTGCACCCAGCCCATCAGCTGTTTTGAAGGGGCCATGGCGCTCGCATGAAAAAAGTATTGCATCATATATAGAAGTATTGCATCGTATATAGAAGTATTGCATCGTATATGGAAGTATTGCATCGTATATAGTAGAATGTCAGAGCTGGAACAGCACACATCCTGCCTGTCACAGTTTACCACACCCACCTAATTTACTAATATTTTATTTGATGTACGGTACCTCCAAATAATTTTTATGTCTAACAATGAAAACACATTCTATGGTCATGCCATATACAGTTTTTCCAAGCAGAATTTCTGTCATTTGTAAATGCAGCATGTTTCTTGTTTTAACAACTGAGTGCAAAGGGCAACACCTGTCTAAAAGAATTTTAAATCAATGTAAATAATTTATGCTCACACTCTTCTTTAAGAAGCATGCTGAGCATCCAAATGCATCCTGTTGTCTGTGGGGTTGTTGTATATTATTTATCTAAAAGGTTGATTTCAGCCTGCTCTACAAATTTACAATAAGCAAAAACTGCAATAGTCTAGTTTTGCTGACCTCCCACTCTATATACTATCCAAGTTTATTATGCCTTTCAGATAGTTCTATTGATTAAGTATATATTTAATCCCATTTTAAGACTGGACTAGGATCTAATGCTTACCTTCCTCATTTTCACCAGTGGAACGATTTACCCCTACAGCGAGCTGTATTGAATGTACAATAATTATTACTATTTGATATTTTTTTCCCAGAACTATTTATTCCCCATATAAAATGTATTTGAAATATTTAGAACCCTCATGTAAACATTTCTGTATGTTCTCCCCTGAAGGCACTTTGCAAGTATTTATAAATTGCTCATTATAACTCATGGTTTATACAACGGTTGTAGTGCTTTTAAAAAGTACTTATTTTTGCAGAGAATGAAGGAATTTGAGTCTATATTAAGAAGCGCTTTATATCTACACCACTCACAGTTTAAACCTATTTTGTAAATTAAAGCCTGTATTCTGTTCATAGCAAATTATTAATTGAAATTCCATTTAGTCATAAAGGCTATTATGGGGTTTCTCCTGCTGATAAATTAAGTGTTTATTATAACAACAATATATAGACAATTCATAGTAATGCTACCTACTTCCACTTTCTCACCACGTGTTGTTATGGGTTATGCAGGGGCGGACACAGACAGCTAAGGGCCCCTGTGCAGAAACAGTATATAGGCCCCGTGATCTCCAATATCTGATTATAGATCGTTCCCTTTGGTCTCTCTAACAATTCACCAGTAAGGCTGGATTCACACGAGCATGTTCGGTTCGTAATGAACGGAACGTATTTCGGCCGCAAGTCCCGGACCGAACACACTGCAGGGAGCCGGGCTACTAGCATCATAGTTATGTACGACGCTAGGAGTCCCTGCCTCTCCGTGGAACTACTGTCCCGTACTGAAAACATGATTACAGTACGGGACAGTAGTTCCACGACGGACTGAACATGCTCGTGTGATTCCAGCCTAAATGCTAGCCAAAAAATTAATTTGCACAGGCATTTACATGCAATCTAATAGACAGAAGGGAGTTGCTTTAAAGTGACCGTGCACCCCTTTCACAACATAAATTAAAATTCTGCAGATTCAGAATCTGCATCGCAGGTTAATTTATGCACATCTTTTCTGCAGATTTTTTCCGCAGTGCGTGATCAGATTTGTTCAAACCTGATCCACTTTGCTGCTACTGTAATATGTTGCGGAATTTCCACACGGAAAGTACGGACAAAAATTCTGCAGCAAAAACGCTATGTGTGAAGGAGGCCTACTAGTTTATCTGATTCTCTTTTTTGTATCTTGAATATCTTTTATTGAAGAGAGCTGGAAGCATAATAGATTTCCACAATCTAATTTTTAGGCTTTGTTCACATCTGCGCTAGGGCTCTATTCTGACGTTCCGTCAGAGCTTCCCATCGGAACAGAGTCCTGATAGGCACAAACGGAAACCATAGGTTTCTGTTTCCATCACCATTGATTTCAATGGTGACAGATCCGGTGCCAATGGTTTCCATTTGTGTCAGTTGTGCAAGGGTTCCGTCGTTTTGACGGAATCAATAGCGTAGTCTCAATGGTGATGTGGTTTCCGTTTGTGTCAGTCAGGGTCCTGTTCCAACGGAACGTCGGAACGGGACCCTAGCGCAGATGTGAACGAAGCTTTAGCTGGGACAGAATTAGATTGTGAGATCCTGCTAGGATCCCCTATTTTTGCATAAAGGTTTACATACTGTCTTAGGGTTCGTTCACATCTGGGTCAGGGCTCAATTTCTAAGTTCCGTTGGAGCTTGCCGTCACAATGGAGCCCTGACTGACACAGAAAGAAACCATAGGTTTCCATTTCAATCACCATTGATTTCAATGGTGATGGATCCAGTGCCAATGGTTTCCGTTTGTGTCAGTCAGGGCTCCATTCTGACGGAAAGCTCAGACAGAACGTTGGAACGGAGCCCTGACGCAGATGTGAACATAGCCTTATCTGTATGTATCAGAATGTTAAAAAAAATAACGTGCCCGCAGTAATTAAAACGACGGAACCCTTGCACAAGGGAGACAAACGGAAACCATTGGCACCAGATCTGTCACCATTGAAATCAATGGTGATGGAAACGGAAACATATGGTTTCCGTTTGTGTCCATCAGGGCTCCATTCTGACGGAAAGCTCAGACGGAACGTCGGAATGGAGCCCTGACTCAGATGTGAACGAAGCCTAAGAAATTCACACAAGATCAAGATCAAAGGACAGGGTGACAGAACTGTGCCGTCAACTGTTTATGACAGTTGATCGGCACAGTAAGATGGCAGGGGACCAATCCCAGCGGTCCCTGGCCGGCGATTGCTGATTGGTCAATCACAGCAGACTGACCAATCACAGATCCATGAGAAGGTGTATGTGATGGCGCTGGCTCAGAAGCTGAGCCCGCGCCATCACCTCCGGTTATCGGCTGTCCGACACCTGGCTGTAACGGCCTTGACCGGAGCTAGACTCCGATCCGGCCGATTCACTCCTTATATGCAGCGATCAAAGCAATTGCTGTATCGAAGTGTCTTCTAGCCTGTCGACAACCATCATGGTTGCCACGGGCGTGAGTGTCAGTTGTTTGTCACAACTGACATCGTGCTCTAACGGCGAGGACTGGAGCTAGGCTCCGATCCGGCCAATTAACCCCTTAGATCGCACCCTATGGTTGCCAATGGTAACCATCGGCACCCGCGGGGGTTCTGATGGTTGCTATGGCAACCGTAGACTAACAATCGCTTCCCGCCGGGAGGCGAAGCCTAATGGGCTTGCTGTCAGTGAATAGCTGACAGCTCTAATACACTGCACTATGTAGGTATTGCAGTGTATTAGAATAGCGATCAGGGATTCATGCCTTCAAGTCCCCTAGTGGGACAAAAAAAAAGTTAAACAAGTTAATAAAAATGTTGTAAAAAAGTAAAAAAAAGTTTCATGTTAAAAAACACTAACAGCATTTTTTCCCATAAGTCTTTTATTATAGGAAAAAACGAAAAACATAAAAAAGTACACATATGTGGTATCCCTGTGTCCGTAACAACCCGAACTATTAAAATATTACGCTATTTTACCCGCACGGCGAACACCGTAAAGAAATTAAATAAAAAACTACTCCAGAATCGCTTTTTGTTAGTTACTACCCCTCCCAAAACAGAATAAAAAAAGGGATCTAAAAGTTGCATGTACCCCAAAATTATACCATTAAAAACTGCAGCCCGTTCCTCTAAAAACAAGCCATCCCACAGCTTTTTTGACGGAAAAATAAAAAAGTTATGGCTCTCAGAATATGGTGACACAAAAAATAAATAATTTGAAACAAAAGGGATTTTATTGTGCAGACGTTGCAAAAGATAAGAAAAACTATATACATATGGTATTGTCGTAATCGTACCGAACTGAGGAATAAAGTAAAATTGTCATTCATAGTGCATGGCGAACGCCGTAAAAAAAAAAGAATGAAAACATCAGAATTGCTGGTTTTTGGACACCTTGCTTGCCAAAAAATGAAATAAAAAGTGATCAAAAAATCGCATGTACCCCAAAATGGTACCAATGAAATCCACAGATTGTCCCGCAACAAATAAGCCCTCACACAGTTCTGGTGGAGAAAAAATAAAGAAGTTCTGTCTCTCAGAATATGGCGATGAAAAATGTGCAGAGTGTCCAAAAGTGGATAAGGGTGCCATTTATCAGTGCGACACCAGCCACATATCTATGAAATATTATTTATTTACCCCATTATTATACCCTCTTATTATGCCCTAATGTACTCCGGACAGCTCACATATGTCCCCACATCATAAACTGAAATACTAGCAAAACCCCAAACAGAACTACTACCAAGCAAAATCTGCACTCCAAAAGCCAAGCGGCTCTCCCTCCCTTCTGAGCCCTGCAGCGTGCCCAAACAGCAGTTTACGTCCACATATATGGCATCGCCATACCCGGGAGAACCCCGCTTAAGAGTTTGAGGTATTTGTCTTCAGTGGCACGAACTGGGCACAACATATTGTGCACTCTAATGGCATATACCTGTGGAAATTTGAAATTTTCACTTTGCTCCATCCACTGAGCATCCATTTCTAATAAAAAAAACAAAAACCTGTGTGGTCAAAATGCTCACTACACCCCTTAATAAAATGCCTTCAGGGGTGCAGTTTCCAAAATGGGGGTCACTACTTGGGGGTTTGTTTTACTATTTGACCCCAAAGCGCTGCCAATGTGGGCTAATGCTGCGAAAATCACCAAAAGGCCCATTTCACTCCTAAGCCCTGTCATATGTCCAGGCAAATGATAAATGTCTTGAAGGGTGTAGTTTACAAAATGGGGTCACTTCTCAGGGTTTTACACAGCAAAATCTGCACTCTAAAAGCCAAATGGCGCTCCTTCCATTTTGAGCTCTGCCCTGTGCCCAAACAGCAGTTTAGGGCCACACATGGGGTATTGCCGAACTCTGAAGAAATTGGGTAACAAATTGTGTGTTGTTTTTTTCTCCTATTACCCCTTGTGAAAGGAAAAAAATGGGTGCAAAACGACATATTTTTGGGGATTTTTTTTTTAAAATTTTCACTGCCTCATTCTAATACAATCTATGAAACACCTGAGGGATCAAAATGCTCACTACGCCCCTAGATGATTACCCTGAAGGGTATAGTTTCCAAAATGGAGTCACTTTTCAGGGGTTTCAACTGTACTGGTACCTCAGGGGCTCTGCAAATGCGACATGGCGCCCAAAAAACAATCAACCAAAATCTACATACCAAGTAGCACTCCTGCCATTCTGAGCCCTGCCATGTGTCCAAGCAGCAGTTTATTACCACATATGGGTTATTGCCGTACTCGGGAGAAATTGCTTTACAATTGTTGGGGCGCTTATTCTCCTTTATTCCTTGTGAAAATCCAATAAATTCAGGAAAAAAAAAGTGGGGTCAAAATGCTAACTATACTGCTAGATAAATTCCATGAGGGGTGTAGTTTCCCAAATGGGGTCACTTTTGCGGGCTTTGCCCTATTTTGGCCCCTAAGTGGCTTTGCAAATGTGACATGGAGCCGCAAACCATTCCAGCAAAACTTGAGCTTCAAAAGTCAAATGGTGCTCCATCTTTTCTAAGCCACGCCGTGTGTCCAAACAGCAGTTTATTACCACATATGGGGTATTGCTGTGCTCAGAAGAGTTTTCTTTACAAATGTTGGGTGCTTTTTTTCCCTTATCTATTGTAAAAATGAAACAATCTGAGCTAAAACTAAATTTTATTAGAAAAAAAAATTATTTTCAATTTCACGGCATAATTCCCATAAATTCTGCAAAAAAACGCATGGGGTCAAAATGCTAACTATACCCCTAGAAATATTTCTTGAGGGGTGTAGTTTCAAAAAATCGGTCACTTTTGGGGGGTTTCCACTGTTTTGGTCCCTCCAGGGTGTTGCAAACACGACATGGCACTGAAAACTATTCCAGCAAAATCTGCTCTCCAAAATCGAAATGGTGCTCGTTCCCTTTTGAGCCCTGCCGTGGGTCCAAACTGCAGTTTATTACCACATATGTTGCATTGCCGTATTCGGGAGAAGATGCTTTACAAATGTTGGGGTGCTTTTTCTCATTTATTCCATGTTAAACTTCAAAATTTCAGGCCTGAAGACCTACTATACTTTTGTCTTTTTTGACACAAAAGTATTTGACATTACATGTTGTTTCTGGCTATGACGGTGCTACACTATTTTTTTACTGTACTTGGCAAAATGAAAATTGTACATTTCCCCTCTACTTTTGTAATGTCACGATAGGGAGACAGACAGGTGAGCCCTAATCTACCCGCCACTCAGTCCCTGCCTACTTGCACAGCCCATCCTAGGCAACGGCGTACAACGTGGGACGACGGTCTCTACGCTCAATATGTGCACGACAGACAAACAAGACAAGGGAACACAAAAGCAAAAGAACAAGGGGCAGCTGCACACGGCAACACTCTGAGCAACAGAGTAGTGGACGAGCCGAGTACGTGGTAACAAATGCAGAGCAGGAGAATAGTCAGTCAAGCCAGGGTCAATATGAAGCAGAGGTCAATAGTAACAGCAGGAACAGCAGAGTTAGGAAACAGGAGAATCACAGGCAAAGGACAAGCAGCAAATGAAGGTATAAGTGGACCAGGGGCGGGAGCTAGAACTGTCTGGCCAGGCTGCGATAGGCTCTGCCAACCCTCAGCCTACCAGCCTGAGTGGTAGCAGATCGAGTCACTCTAGCAGACCTAGGAACAGATGCAGGCTGATTAACCACGGGCGTCGACACAGAAGCTGTGTCAGGCAAAGCCTTCACAACTTTGCTTTAATTCCTGTGAAACGCCTAAAGAGTTAAAACACTTTCTGAATGCTGTTTTGAATGCTTTGAGGGGTCTAGTTTTTAAAATGGGGTGATTTATGGGGACTTTCTAATATATAAGGCCCTCAAAGTCACTTCAGAACTGAACTGGTCTCTGAAAAAAATTGCTTTTTGAAATTTTCTTGAAAATGTGAGAAATTGCTGCTAAAGTTCTAAGCCTTGTAATGTCCTAGAAAACTAAATATACTTTTAGAAAACGATGCAAACATAAAGTAGACATAATGGAAATGTTAACTAGTAACTATTTTGTGTTGTACTACTATCTGTCTTACAAGAAAATACATTAAAATTTAAAAAAATGCTATATTTTGCAAATTTTCTCTAAATTTAGTTTTTCACAAATAAACACTGAATATATAGACCAAATTTACCACTAACAAAGTACATTGTGTCATGAGAAAACAATCTCAGAATCGCTTGGATACATAAAAGTATTCCAGAGTTATTATACTACATAAAGTGACACATGTCAGATTTGAAAAAATTGGCTGTGTCCTTAAGGCCAAAACAGGCTGTGTCCTTAAGGGTTAATCAAATTCTCATTTTCTTCTATCAACAAGTTAAATATCAATAGCAACATGAGGTAACCCTTTAGACTTCTATTAGAAATCTAAAAAATGTCTGACCCATACCCTGCCTTCTGAAACTTTGCTGAAGGACATGTGTAAAATGTCATCATAGCTTCTACTATAAGGCAGGACAAGCCAAATGTATCTAACATTAATCTCATATACCCCCAATGTATCCTGTCAAAAGCTTTTTCTGCATCAACGGACAGTAAAACAACAGGGGAACTCAAGACTGTAGGTCCTGAGTAGAGATGAGCGAACCAGGACAACCAAACCCGATTTCGGTCCGAACATCAGGAAAAGTTCGGTTCGCAGCGAAACCGAACTTCACCGGGTTCGGCTGAACCCGTTTTGACCGAACCCGGTCAAAAATATTATACAAATTGGCAGCCACTTGTCTCTATCAATCACTGATAGAGAAAAGAGTCTGCTGATTAAAAATAAAATAAAAAGCATTTCATACGTACCCGGTCGTTGTCTTGGTGACGAGTCCCTCTTCTTCCTCCAGTCCGACCTTCTTTTCTGACGCGGCAGCCTGTGATTGGCTGCAGAGGCCTCTGCAGCCTGTGATTGGCTGCAGAGGCCTCTGCAGCCTGTGATTGGCTGCAGCGGTCACATGGGCTGTAACGTCACCCAGGAATATCAGGCCGGTTGTCGAGAGGGACGCGTCACCAAGGCAACGGCCAGGAGACCGGACTGGAGGAAGCAGAAAGTTCTCGGTAAGTATGAACGTCTTTTTTTTTTACAGGTTGATGTATATTGTGATCGGTAGTCACTGTCCAGGGTGCTGAAACAGTTACTGCCGATCAGTTAACTCTTTCAGCACCCTGGAAAGTGACTATTTACTGACGTCGCCTAGCAACGCTGCCGTAATGACGGGTGCACACATGTAGTCACCCGTCATTACGGGGCCCCATGCACACGACCGTAAAAACACCCGTTATTACGGGTCGTAATTACGACCCGAAATAGCGGGCCCATAGACTTCTGTTAGCCACGGGTACCTTCCCGTTTTCTCACGGGAAGGTGCACGTGCCGTTAAAAAGATAGAACATGTTCTATTTTTTTATTTTACGGGCCGTGCTCCTATACTTTATAATGGAAGCACGGCTCGGAAAAACGACCGGCTGCCCGTGGCCGGCCGTGCTCATCTCCTGAAATACTCTGTGCTGCCTTAAACTCTGTGGACAGGTCAGGATCCTGTTTCTTTTAAATGCTGCTGGGGAACCCGCTCGATCCACTATATAAGGCTGCGCTACAGTGCAGCTTTTAAAAGAAACAGGATCCTGACCTGTCCACAGAGTTTAAGGCAGCACAGAGTATTTCAGGACATGAGCGTGCAGATTCAGTGCTGCTGTGAACTCTTCTCTTACCATTACATAGCTCTCAGTCTGTTACCTCTCCTCCACTCCTGTCCTCAATAACACCTTCACATGATTGGCAAGTCACCACGTAATTGTAAGAGCAGAGTTCACAGCAGCACAGAGTATTTCAGGAGATGAGCGTGCGGATTTTGTGCGGGGTGGTGACTTGCCAATCATGTGAAGGTGTTATTGAGGACAGGAGTGGAGGAGAGGTAACAGACTGAGCTACGTAATGGTAAGAGCAGAGTTCACAGCAGCACACAGTATTTCAGGAGAGGAGCGTGCAGATTCTGTGCTGCTGTGAACTCTGCTCTTACCATTACGTAGCTCTCAGTCTGTTACCTCTCCTCCACTCCTGTCCTCAATAACACCTTCACATGATTGGCAAGTCACCAAGCCGCACAAGATCCGCACGCTCATCTCCTGAAATACTCTGTGCTGCTGTGAACTCTGCTCTTACCATTACGCCTGAAAATAGGGCTACAATACGTCGGCAAACATCTGCCCATTCATTTGAATGGGTTTGCCGACGTACTGTGCAGACGACCTGTCATTTACGCTTCGTCGTTTGACAGCTGTCAAACGACGACGCGTAAAAATACAGCCTCGTCAAAAGAAGTGCAGGACACTTCTTTCAGATGTAATTTGAGCCGTTCTTCATTGAACTCAATGAAGAGCAGCTCAAAATTTACCGCTGTCAGAGAAGCCTTGCAAAATGCGAGGAGGAGCATTTACGTCTGAAACGATGCAGTTGTGTTCTCCTGAAAACAGTCTGTCTTTTCAGACGTAAATGCCTGCTATCGTGTGCACATACCCTAAAAGCCGCCTATACCTTGTTGTGTACAGTGTGTGCATCTTGTGCACTGGGTGATTTCACTAAAGATTTTTACTACAGACTAAAAGCTTTACCGCTGTGCAGACACCAACAAAATGGTGCTGCACAGTTGTATTGCAAAAAAAATATCTCCTCACCTTTTGCACGCTGCTGAAAGGGAAAGGAAGGTAGGAAGTTACAAGCAGGGAGAGAAGCCACGGGACAGGACAAATTTTCAGAAACTGCTTTACAAGTTGCTTTTCTTGATTAGATTTTACATATTATTCCCTCTGCTGGCCAGCAGTGAGAAATATGAAAAATATTTAGAAAAATTTTATATTTCCTGACAAGGGTAATAAAAAACTTTTACAAAAACATATTTAAATAAAAGGAGAAATGTATTTAATCTTTACATTAAAAAAAATTGGGTGACACATTTCATGTACCATACAATGTACTGGGAACCTTTTTTGAAAAAAAACAAACCTGCAATTCATAGTTTTTGGGGTTTTAACGTCATTCACTGTGTGGTAAAAATGACATGTTAATTTTATTCTGCAGGTCAATGCGATTCTGGCAATACCAAATGTATGTAGTTTTTTTTATGTTATACTACTTTTATAAAATGAAAAACTATTTGTTAGGGTATGTGCACACGTAGTGACCAAAAACGTCTGAAAATACAGAGCTGTTTTCAAGGGAAAACAGCCCCTGATTTTCAGACGTTTTTTGAGCAACTCACATTTTTCGCGGCGTTTTTCGCGCCGTTTTCGCGGCGTTTTTTACGTCCGTTTTTGGAGCTGTTTTCATTGGAGTCTATGAGAAAACCGCTCCAAAAACGTCCAAAGAAGTGTCCTGCACTTCTTTTTACGAGGCGTAATTTTACGCGTCGTAATTGCCGTACGACGCGTAAAATTGCGCGTCGTGGGAACAATACAGCGTTATACCCATAGAAAGTAATGGGCAGATGTTTGACAACGTATTTGAGACGTATTTTCAGACGTAAAACGAGGCAAAAAACGCCTCGTATACGTCTGAAAATAGGTTGTGTGAACCCAGCCTTAGAAAAAAAATAATTTGTGTCGACACATTATGAGAATCATAACTTTTTTATTTTTCTGTCGATGACGCTGTGTGAGGGTTTATTTTCGTGGGGTGAGCTATAGTTATTATTCATGCCATTTTGGGGTACATGCAATAATTTTTGATCACTTTTTACTCCATTTTTTAGGGGTAAGTGAGATGACCAAAAAACAGCAAATCTTGCATTTATTTTTTCATATAGGGCATTCACAGTGTGGGACAAATAATATTAAATTGTTTATAGGTCTGACTTTTACATTAGGGGGAAAAAACTTTTATTAACTTTGTTTACAAATTTTTTTTAATTCTAACTAGGGGACATAAATGTGATCATCAGATCACTCGCACAATACACTGCAATAATTATGTACTGCAATGTATTGTGCTCATTGCCGCCTCCTATTATGCCCTGGGGGCCATAATTAGGCCCTAGGCTGCCATGACAACCCAACTTTATTAAACTAATTTTTTAAAAATGACTATGCAAATGTTTGATTGCTATAACCTTTTCAGGACCGAGCTCATTTTGGCCTTCAGGACCAGCCACATTTTTTCAAAACTGACATGTGTCATTTTATGTGGTAATAACTCTGGAATGCCTTCACCAATACAAGCAATTCTGAGATTGTTTTCTCATCACATATTGTACTTTATGTTAGTGGAAAAATTTGGTCAATAAATTCATTGCTTATTTGTGAAAAACACCACAATTTGGAGAAAATTTGCAAAAATTAAGATTTTTCTCATTTTAAATGTATCTGCTTGTAAAACAGATCGTAATACCACAGAAAATAGTTACTATTTCACATATTTCATATGTATACTTTATATTTGCAATGTTTTTTGGACATTGTTTTATTTTTATAGGACTTCACAAGGCTTAGAACTTTAGCAGCAATTTCTCAAATTTTCAAGAAAATTTCAAAAGGCTATTTTTCAAGGACCAGTTCAGTTCTGAAGTGGCTTTGAGGCGTCCATACAATACAAACCCCCATAAATCACCCCATTTTAAAAACTGCACCCATCAAAGTATTCAAAACAGCATTCAGAAAGTTTGTTAACCCTTTAGGCGTTTCACAGGAATTAAAGCAAAGTAGGGGGGAAATTTACAAATTTAATTAATTTTTTTACCAAATTCATTTGTAATAAAAAAATTTCTATATCACAGAAAGTTTTACGAGAGAAACACAACTCAATATTTATTGCCCATATTCTGCCGTTTTTAGAAATATCCGAAGTGTGGCCCTAGTGTGCTAAGAGACTGAAGCACAGGCCTCAGAATCAAAGGAGCTCCTAGAGGATTTTCGGGTCTCCTTTTTTAAAATGTATTTTGGGCACCATGTCAGGTTTAAAGAGGTCTTGTGATGCCAAAACAAAGAAACACCCCAAAAGTGACACTGTTTTGGAAACTACACACCTCAAGGAATTCATCTAAGGGGATAGTTAGCATCTTGACCCCAAAGGTATTTTGCTATATTTATTGGAGTTAGTCTGTTAATTTTTACAAGCAATAAAGAATAAAAATCACCCCAAAACTTGTAAAGCTATTTCTCCCGATTACGCCAATATCCCATATGTGGTAATAAACTGCTGTTTGGATGTTTGCAATGCTCTGGAGGGACCAAAACAGTGGAAACCCCCCAAACATGACCCCATTTTGGAATCTACACCCCTTAAGGAATCTCTCTACTGGTAAAGTGAGGTGTTTTGGGCTAAATTTAGTGTAATTAGACCGTGAAAATCTACTTTTTTTCTGAAAAAACATAGAAATGTTTAATTTTTACAAAGAATAAAGGAGAAAAAGAGCCCCAAAATTTGTAAAGTGATTTCGCCTGATTACGGCAATATGCCAAATGTGGTAATAAACTGCTGTTTGGACCCGCGGCAGAGCTCAGAAGGGATTTGGCTTTTAGTGCTCAAATTTAGCTGGAATATTTTTCGGATAACATGTCGCATTTGCAAAGCCCCTGAGGTACCAAAAGAGTGGAAACACCACAAAACTGACCCCATTTGGGAAACTACACCCCTTAAGGAATCTTTCTACTGGTATAGTGAGCATTTAGACCCCACAGGTCTTTTGCAGAATTTATTAGAATTAGGCCGTGAAAATGCATATTTCAACTAAAATGTAAACATTTTTCATTTTCACAAAGGATAAAGGAGAAAAAGTACCCAAACGTTTGTAAAGCAATTTGTCCCAAGTAATACCCCACATGGTCATAAATGTTTTTTCATTAGAAAATAATTAACCCTTTCACGACTGATCCATTTTTTGCTTTTTCATTTTAGTTTTTCCCTCCCCGCTTTCCAAGAGTCATAAAGTTTTTTTCTTTTTCCATCAGTAGAGTGCTGTGAGGGCTTATTTTTTGCAGGAGGAGTTGAAGTTTCTAGTGGCATCATTTAAAGTACCATTTAATGTACTAAAAAACTGAAAATAAAATTCTTTGCAGGCTATAATTGGAAAAAGCTGTGATTCCTCCATTGTTTTTTGGGTTTTGTTTTTACGGCTTTCACCGTGCGGTAAAAACGACAACTTAACTTTTTTCTGAGACTTAATACGTTTAAGGGGATACCAAATGTATACTGTTTTTCTTATATTTCACTACTTTTACAAAGTAAAAAAATTGTTAAAATAAAAACATGTTTTGTTTCACCACATTCCGAGTGCCATAACTTTTTTTTTATTTTTGGTCAATTGAGCGGTGTGAGGGCTTATTTTTTTGCAGGACGAGCTGTAGTTTTTATTGGTACCATTTTTTGGTACATACAACTTTTTGATCACTAAACATTTTTTAAACGATTTTGGCGTTTTAAATTCCTTATTTTTTACGGCATTCACTGTGCGAATTAAATAATTGTATAATCATACTTTTACGGATGCAGCAACACCAAATTTTTTTATTTTTTTTATTTTTTACATTACTTTAGAAAAAATATGGGAAATGTTTTTTTTTTGGACTTTAAATATATTATATGCTAGCTGTGCCCGCAACTTCGTACGTGCAGACCACTGAAAAACGTACCGATGCCGTTTTTTATAAGTATACTCCTAGCCTTGGACCATACTCAAAACAAAGTGAAAAAAAAACAAAGACAATAAACAAACTTCAATTAAAAATTGTTTTCTTTCAGTAGTCAGGTTCACTACGACAACGCTTCCCTGTAAACAATGTTAGCAGTAGAACCACCAGGGAGAGAGCCACATAGAGCTGGCCGTGCGCAAAGCAGCTGACACTGAGGTTCACACCTGCAACACACAGCGTTTGGCTCTGCGCTTTGTTGATGGTCATAGCGTAACATAAGCTGACAGGAAACTATACACATATTTAAAACTGAAGGGAAAATTATTTGGAAAGAGGGGGATTCGGGGGTATAAAAACGCTATCACCTGCGCCGCATCCTGTTAAAATCTCAGCTTCTATCACGTTTTGTTGATGATATTTCATTTTTAGTCGTGCGCTGTTACATAGTTTTGTGGGCTTAAATTTCTAAGGAGAATTATGGGGACGCCAACTTTTAAATTAATTTTGTGTGACGAAAGACCGGGTGTGCTTAGGGAATTTAAGAATCCCACTGGATATTTGGTAGCGTCTTCTTGTTCATTGACTCTGTTGATAGAGATAGATTCTGAACTTTCCCCATTAACACACGTCAATATTTCAGCGTTTATTGCTGCTGCCTGGTCGTTGTGAGGGGTCAAAATAGCTCTTTCGCATAGCCAAGAGTTTTCATGATTTGTTACTTTTATTGGGTCACCATACACAGAAGAAATTAGGTCTTGCGGTGATGGAACAGCACAACATAAATTATCAGGCAAAATAACTTTCCCTTCTTCTTGCGGATACGTGCCGTCACCAATTTTTAGTAATAAATCTGAAAACTCTTGTGCATTTGGGTTGCCTCCTGTTCGCGTCCGCCTATATTTATTGTTAAATGCATCGGTATAACGTTGCACCACAGACTTGAGCTCTTTAGGCAGGCTCTAATTTCATCTGCCATCGTTCCTCGTGGTATAACTGGCAAAGTCTGGCTAAAATCGCCACAGAAAAGCATTGTCGTACCACCCATGGGCTGGTCATTTTGTCTGATATCTCGCAAAGTTCTATCTACTGCTTCTACCACTTTAAGGTTTGCCATAGTGCACCCGTCCCATATTACTAAGCAGCAATCGCTTTGCCACTATTTCTTGAAACATTACACACTGGGCTTTCCGTAAGATTTGAGCCAATCGGGATTTGTTCCTGTAATGGCAGGAAGGAGGTGAAGGGAAAGTGAGCCCTAATCTACCCACCGCCCTGTCCCTGCCTACTTGCAACGACCCGCCCTAGGCGACGGGGTACAACTGGGCGGCGGTCCCTACGCTGTCTAAGTGCACGGGAGAACAAACAGGGAACACGCAAGGGAAGGGGCAGTAGCCCACGGAACGCCGCGAGGAAACGGAGCGGTGAATGAATAGTCAGGACCAGGATGAAGTGGAGTATACCAACGTGAGCACGGAGGAGGAAGCAAGCCAGGGGCAAAGCGAAGCAGGTTAAGCGGAACTGCAGCAAGGCAGAAGCACGGCAGAAGCAGGCTGGAGCAAGCAGCAGTGGGGCCAGGAATCCAGAAGAATTACAAGCACTGAGGAAGAGAACACGGCAGGTAATAAAGGACAGGGGGCGGAGCTAACTCCGACTGACCAGGCCGCGATAGGCTCTCCCACTCCTGAGCCTGCCACCCTGGTTGGTGGGAGACGGTGTCAGTCTAACAGGTCTGGCCTCAGGTGTGGATTGATTAATCCCAGGAGTATACCTAGACGTAGTACCTGGCAGATCCCTAACAGTACTCCCCCTTTTATGAGGGGCCACCGGACCCTTACTAAGAGGACCCGGTTTAGTAAGGAAGAGAAGGTGGAACCTCCTGATCAATACCCCAGCGTGAACATCACGGGCAGGTACCCAAGTCCTCTCCTCTGGCCCGTATCCTCTCCAATGGACCAGGTACTGGAGGGAGCCCTGGACCATCCTACTGTCCATAATCTTGGCCACCTCGAATTCCACCCGCTCAGGGGTGAGAACGGGAACAGGAGGTTTCCTCGAGGGGGACCAGGACGGGGAGCAGCGTTTGAGGAGGGAGGCATGGAAGACATCATGTATGCGAAAGGATGGGGGCAGCTCCAGACGGAAGGATACAGGGTTGAGGACTTCAATGATCTTATAAGGTCCAATAAATCGGGGAGCAAACTTCCTGGACGGGACCTTAAGGCGCAAGTTCCTGGACGACAACCAGACCAAATCCCCGACGACAAACCGGGGGTTAGCAGAACGTCTACTATCAGCCTGAATCTTTTGTGCGCTCTGGGACGCCTCTAGGTTCTTCTGAACCTGGGCCCAGACTGTGCACAGTTCCCGATGAACATCCTCTACCTCAGGATTATTGGAACAACCAGGGGAAACGGAGGAGAACCTTGGGTTAGACCCGAAATTACAGAAAAACGGGGAGACCCCTGACGAGTTACTGACCCGGTTATTCAGGGAAAATTCAGCAAGGGGAAGGAATGAGACCCAATCGAATTGACAGTCAGAGATGAAACACCTTAAATATTGTTCCAGGGATTGGTTAGTCCTTTCCGTTTGGCCATTAGTTTCGGGATGAAAGGCGGAGGAGAAGGACAGATCAATCTCCAACTTTTTACAAAAAGCTCTCCAAAATAAGGAAACAAATTGTACCCCTCTGTCAGAAACGATATTGACTGGGGCCCCATGGAGACGCAGGATGTGTTTCACAAACAAAGAAGCTAACGTCTTGGCGTTAGGTAGCTTCTTAAGGGGCACAAAGTGGCACATTTTGCTGAAGCGGTCTACTACCACCCACACCACCGACTTGCCCTGAGATGGGGGCAAATCGATGATAAAATCCATGGAGATATGGGTCCAAGGTCTCTGGGGAATGGGCAAGGAACGTAGTAGGCCCGCAGGTCGGGACATAGGGGTTTTGGACCTAGCGCAAACCTCATAAGCGGCGACGTAAGCCCTAACGTCTTTAGGCAACCCAGGCCACCAATAGTTTCTGGTAATGAGGTGTTTGGTGCCCAAGATGCCAGGATGACCAGATAGAGCGGAGTCATGGTTTTCCCTGAGTACCCTTAGCCGGTATTGCAGGGGAACAAACAGTTTGTCCCCAGGGATGTTCCCGGGAGCTGAACCCTGATCACCCGCAATATCAGAAGCTAAATCAGAATCCGTGGCAGAAACGATTATACCAGGGGGTAAAATACAAGCAGGATCCTTCTCGGAAGGAGGATTGGCCATGAAACTACGTGACAGAGCATCAGCCTTAATATTCTTGGACCCAGCCCTATAGGTAACCAAGAAATTAAATCTGGTAAAGAATAGTGACCACCGAGCTTGTCTAGGATTAAGCCTCCGGGCCAATTCTAGGAAAACCAGATTCTTGTGATCCGTAAGGACCGTTACCTGGTGTCTGGCCCCCTCCAGGAAATGCCGCCACTCTTCAAAAGCCCATTTAATGGCTAGAAGTTCGCGGTTGCCAATATCATAGTTACTCTCCGTGGGTGAAAACTTCCTAGAGAAGTAAGCACAGGGGCGGAGATGGGTGAGGGAGCTGGTACCCTGGAACAAGACGGCCCCCACTCCCACCTCGGATGCGTCAACCTCCACAATAAATGGCTCCTCTTGGTTGGGCTGAATCAGCACGGGGGCCGAGATAAAGCACTTCTTGAGGGTCTCAAAGGCCTGGACGGCCTCAGGGGGCCAATGGAGGACATCAGCACCCTTGCGAGTAAGGTCCGTAAGAGGCTTAGCGACGACCGAGAAGTTGGCAATAAATCTCCTGTAATAGTTGGCGAACCCTAAAAAACACTGTAACGCCTTAAGGGAGGCAGGTTGGACCCATTCCGCCACAGCCTGAACCTTGGCAGGGTCCATGCGGAATTCATGAGGAGTGAGGATTTGCCCTAAAAATGGTATCTCCTGTACCCCAAAGACACATTTTTCAGTCTTAGCAAACAGATTATTCTCCCGAAGGACCTGGAGCACCTTCCTGACATGCTCCACGTGGGAGGACCAGTCCTTGGAAAACACCAGTATGTCATCAAGGTACACAACAAGAAAATTACCCAGGTAATCTCTCAGGATTTCATTAATAAAATTCTGGAAGACAGCAGGGGCATTACACAACCCAAAGGGCATGACCAGGTATTCGAAATGACCCACGGGTGTGTTGAACGCAGTTTTCCACTCATCCCCCTCTTTGATGCGGATAAGGTTATATGCCCCCCGTAGATCGAACTTAGAAAACCATTGGGCTCCCTGAACCTGATTAAAAAGATCCGGAATCAAAGGAAGTGGGTACTGGTTCCTTACGGTGACCTTATTCAGGTTACGATAATCAATGCACGGCCTAAGACCACCATCCTTCTTCCCCACGAAGAAGAAGCCAGCACCTACAGGAGAAGTCGAGGGGCGAATGAAACCCTTGGCCAGGCATTCTTGGATATACACCCTCATAGCTTCACGTTCAGGACATGAAAGATTAAATATCCTACACTTAGGAAGCTTGGCACCAGGCACCAAATCGATGGCGCAATCGTAATCTCTATGGGGGGCAACACCTCGGAGGCCTCCTTAGAAAACACATCGGCGAAGTCCTGAACAAACTCAGGAAGCGTGTTTACCTCCTCCCGGGGAGAAATAGAGTTAACAGAAAGACATGACATAAGACATTCATTACCCCATTTGGTAAGCTCCCCAGTATTCCAATCAAACGTGGGGTTATGCAACTGCAACCAGGGAAGACCTAATACCAGATCAGACGATAATCCCTGCATCACCAGTACAGAGCACTGCTCCAAATGCATGGAGCCAACCAGGAGTTCAAAAACAGGAGTATGCTGAGTAAAATAACCATTAGCAAGGGGGGTTGAGTCGATACCTACTACAGGGATAGGATAAGGTAAATCAATAAAAGGCATCTTTAGAGACATAGCAAATTCCACAGACATGATATTAGCAGATGAGCCAGAATCCACGAAAGCACTGCCCGTGGCAGACCGGCCAGCAAACGAGACCTGAAAGGGAAGCAAAATTTTATTGCGTTTCACATTAACGGGAAATACCTGTGCGCCCAAGTGACCTCCCCGATGATCACTTAGGCGAGGAAGTTTTCCGGCTTTTTATTCTTGCGCCTGGGACAGGTGTTCAGTAGATGCTTGTCGTCCCCACAGTAGAAGCAGAGACCATTCATTCTGCGAAACTCCCTACGTTGTCGAGGGGACATGGAGGCCCCGAGTTGAATAGGTACCTCCGAGTCCTCCGTGGAGGGGCGAGGAGACGGGACCTCGGGGGGATCGCAGAAAAGTCAGAGGGGAGCACAAAACGTTCAAGCTGACGTTCCCTGAGACGTCGGTCAAGTCGTACTGCTAGGGCCATAACCTGGTCAAGGGAGTCAGAAGAGGGGTAGCTAACCAGCAGATCCTTCAGGGCGTCAGATAATCCTAACCTAAACTGGCACCTTAGGGCCGGATCGTTCCACCGAGAAGCTACGCACCACTTTCTAAAATCAGAACAGTATTCCTCAACCGGTCTCCTACCCTGACGTAAGGTCACCAGCTGACTCTCGGCTAAAGCAGTCCTGTCAGTCTCGTCGTAAATGAGTCCGAGGGCAGAGAAAAAACGATCAACGGAGGAAAGTTCAGGGGCGTCAGGAGCCAAGGAGAAGGCCCACTCTTGGAGCCCTTCCTGGAGTCGGGATATGATGATACCCACCCGCTGGTTCTCGGAACCTGAGGAGTGGGGTTTTAGGCGGAAATACAGTCTGCAACTCTCCCAGAAGGAGAGAAACGTCTTACGGTCCCCTGAGAACCGGTCAGGTAACTTGAGGTCGGTTTCTAGAGGTGAGGTGAGGGGTACTACTAAGGCAGCGTCACCCTGGTTGACCCTCTGGGCCAGGGCCTGGACCTGTAGGGAGAGGCCCTGCATCTGCTGGGTCAGGGTCTCAAGGGGGTCCATGATAGTGTCAGCGTAGGAGAATGGTAGACTAGGTATAGGCTTGTAATTATGTAATGGCAGGAAGGAGGTGAAGGGAAAGTGAGCCCTAATCTACCCACCGCCCTGTCCCTGCCTACTTGCAACGACCCGCCCTAGGCGACGGGGTACAACTGGGCGGCGGTCCCTACGCTGTCTAAGTGCACGGGAGAACAAACAGGGAACACGCAAGGGAAGGGGCAGTAGCCCACGGAACGCCGCGAGGAAACGGAGCGGTGAATGAATAGTCAGGACCAGGATGAAGTGGAGTATACCAACGTGAGCACGGAGGAGGAAGCAAGCCAGGGGCAAAGCGAAGCAGGTTAAGCGGAACTGCAGCAAGGCAGAAGCACGGCAGAAGCAGGCTGGAGCAAGCAGCAGTGGGGCCAGGAATCCAGAAGAATTACAAGCACTGAGGAAGAGAACACGGCAGGTAATAAAGGACAGGGGGCGGAGCTAACTCCGACTGACCAGGCCGCGATAGGCTCTCCCACTCCTGAGCCTGCCACCCTGGTTGGTGGGAGACGGTGTCAGTCTAACAGGTCTGGCCTCAGGTGTGGATTGATTAATCCCAGGAGTATACCTAGACGTAGTACCTGGCAGATCCCTAACAGTTCCGCTGTCAAATTCAAGACACCGTTTTGCAATGTTTCGGCCAGTTCCGCTGGATTATAGTTTATTTCCGCCGCGTACTCCCTATTAATGCGTTCCCCGTCTAAAGCTGTTGCGGGCATACCATATTGAGAGACAGTTACATCTATAGGGGTAATCCTATATCTTGAAAAGCCAGCAAACATCGATTCATATTACTTTCACGCACCGTGTCGTTCAGTTCGCCATTATTGTTTATTTGTGTATTCCTGAAAAAGTCTTCAACTAAATTTTCATGATATTTTTGCCACAACCGTGCAGCATCCGAAAGTCCACAAAAAAACAGCAAAATGGCAAACAAATGACGTAAGCGATGTGGACTATCACTGACGCATGCTTCGGCCAAAGCCCCATCGCAATACTGATCACAATCTAGCAAGTGACATACTCTGCAAGCAGCCTGGTAAGTAAGATATTCAATATCGTCAACCTTTCGCAATTCGGCAAAAGAAGTAGAAGTAAGCGTAAGTAATTGCATTCGCAGTAGTTTGAATGTGTATAGACTCTTCCAATGACGTGTTGTTTTAAAATGCCAGTCTCGCCATTCACAGCTGTTCCACGTCTTCTACGGTTGAAAACACCTTGCTGCTTATTATAAGTATAATATGACGGAACTTCGTTATATAACAGTGTTTTTGTGAAATCATCTGTTTCACAAAGTTGAAAGTATGCCAGCAAAGTGGTTTGTTTCAGGTTTTCTAACCGCTCTGCCACATTTTCAGGGTTGCAATACACCAGTTGCCCGCCTTCAAGGTCAACATCAAGATGCATCACTGGCGGATGTCTCTCGTGAATGTGGAAGCTCAAAATTCACCACACCGCCTCAGAAGAGCTTATATATCGGCCAGATTGTAACCTCATGACTTCGTTGTATTCATTATTATTTCTCAACGCAAACGTGGCCTGGTCACTACCCTTGTTGACGTATTTACATATATATTTGATGGCTTTGACGCTTTTACATATGTCGACATTGATGTGAGCTTGAAATTTTCTTGATAACACTGGTGAATAGTGTACAACGCATCGATTGTCCAAAAAAATTTCTTGACCATGTAACCTGACTCTAGCTGTGAAACCGCCTTGTAGGGATGATCTTCGACGATACAACGGATACTCATTTTCCCCCGACATCATTTGCTCTAATAGCACTCTAGGGTATATTTTAGAGCAATAACCCTCCTGCATGCAAGGAGAGTTTCTATTTAAATCGCCGCATGGCCCATGAACCATGTGTGTCTTTACAATCTCATGCAATATCGGATCCTCGTTCCTGTCAGGAAATTCAGCACTTACGACTGTGTCAACAGCATCGTGACAAATTTTTTCTTGCAGCCACAGGAGAATGAGGGCGTGTGGCAAGCCACGTTTTTGCCACTCAACTCTGTACATGAAACAAAGAGCTGAACCGAAAACGTTTTGTTTTGTGATCAGGTCGATCATCAACTTTAGATTTAAGTGGGAAAACTCTGGCTATAATATCATGCCTATCATAAGATGCCTGTACTGCGAGAAGTTCTTGTGAAATTTCATACTACTTTGGATTAGTTGTGAAAGTTATAAAAAGGTCAGACCGGCCGTAATTTTGGACGTAGCAGAAATCATCTTGTGTACGTTCATGTATGTAACGCGGACCACCGGTAAAACTGGATGGTAGGATAACTAATCGCCCTAAGTTTTCCATGTTATTATCTTGTTGCATGGCGTCTCGCAGATGCACGGAATCTTCACAGCGTAAACGTGTCTGGTAAGTGTGTATGTACACTAAACGCTCTGTCTCTATTTTCGCATACATTTCCACAATAAATTGGCTGAACAATCCTCAAAATCATTGCAAATAGATAAAACGATTACACCTTATCTGCAGCAGGTATGAATACAATTGCTGGGCTGATATAATTTTATGAAAATTTGTTACCCTAGTAGTAGGATTAACTTGATAGAGTCCAAAATTGTACCCATCTTCGCCGTGGCAATAAATTCAAGGATATTGCAGGGCATCGTAAGCTCTGTGTGTTTCAAAAATGTGTTGCAGGCTATCGTCGTGAGTGCGCAACACAATGTCACGCCTATCGCACTCCTGATCAACTAAAACCACTGCAACTTCATCTGTGACGGGGTCGTTATACCTGGCACGGTGTTCAGCAACAGGACGTCTATCTGCGCTGATGATCATTTTGTAATCTTTGCTTTGCCCCTGCGGAATAGATTTAATTTCTGATATTGGCCTGTTCATTGTAATCTGATACAAAATAAATCTGAAGAAATTTTAGCTCATTTTGTGGTAGCAAAGATCCGATGAGATGGTAAACTTGGCCTTGCACCTTGAAGGTTGGCATGAATGGTCCCTCTGTAATTAGTTTTGCCCCAAAAGATGTCATTTGGAATGCGCTGTTATATAAACGGATACTTTCTGAGAAGTGTTTTGATTGTGGATGTTCACCATTTAAAAGTTGTTTTATAAGTTCTGGAGGTTCTTGAAATTTTTCAATGTGAACTTTACCACTTGAACAACAGATTCCATTTGGTTCTTTTCTCCATTTGAGAGCACCGCAAAAATTGCAAATTACGACCATACCACCTACGGAAGCAAATTCAGCATAGTCAATCCTAGGAGAATACATAAAACCTGCTGTTTCCTAATTGCCCCATGGAACAACATTGTTTGCCGCACCATACTCCTGAGATTCATCTGAGTCTCTGACAACTCAAGCGATTTTCCCTGTCAGTGAAAGTTTCAGATTCGCGTGACCATGCATGGCGCTGTCGGTCAGCAGATAGTCGCGCTTCGCGTTCCTCGATACTCTCCTGAGACCGGGAGGCCGACATGCGAGCACGCTGTGTACATAGCCGAGACTCACGCTGGGTAGAAGTTTCTGCTGCGCGAGCTGCAGTAAGGGTATGTTCACACGCAGTGTTTTCAGGTGTATTTCGGGTGGGTTTACACCTCGAAAAACGCCTGAAAAAAAAAGAAGCTGAACGCCTACAAACATCTGCCCATTGGAATCAATTGGAAAAACAGCATTTTGTTCATATGGGGCATCTTTTTACGCCTCTGTTTTAAAAAACGGAGCGTAAAAAGACGCTCCGTAAAAAGAAGTAGCATGTCACTTCTTGAGACGTTTTTTGGAGCTGATTTTCCATTGAACACTATGAAAAATGCCTCAAAAACACCTCAAAAGAAACCTGAAAAGAAGCCTCAAAAGAAGCTCCAAATTAAAAGAAGCTTAATTCTCATGATCTTCTTCAGATTCTTGAGACCTAATTAGTCTCATTCTTTTTGCATTTCTGCTATATTGAGAAATATTTAATCTATTTTCTGGAAGGCGTTTAGCATTTTTTTGATCACTTTTTATAAAAAAAATTGGCAAGCAAGGTGACAAAACATGAATTCTGACAATGCTTTTTGCCTTTTTTTTTTTTTACAGTATTCACCATGCACTATAAATGACATTTTATTTTATTCCGCGGGTCAATACGATTACGGCGATACCATATGTATATAGTTTTTTTTAATGTTTTATAGCGTTTGCGCAATAAAATCCCTTTTCTATAAAATAATTAATTTTTTGTCACCATATTCTGAGAGGCATAACTTTTTTATTTTTCAGTCAAAAAAGCTGCGTGAGGGCTTGTTTTTTCGTGGACGGGTTGTCGTTTTTATTGGTACTATTTTGGGGTAGATGCAATTTTTTGATCACTTTTTATTCTATATTTTGTGAGGGGTGGTGACCACAAAAATTGTGATTCTGGCATTGATTTTTACTTTTTTTTGCGGTGTTCACCGTGCGGGAAAAATAATATTTTAAGTACAAGGACTTACCAGGTTCAATAGAAAGTTAGGCGCCATTAACAAGTGTCCAAGCGCCTCATTGTATATGAGTAACATAGCAAACTTCATTACATCATAGAAGACTTAGAGAAAAAGAAGTCATTACGCCACAAGTATAATAAAAAATTAACAAATTTTATTAGGACATACAATACAAAATACTGATATAAAAAGTTCAAAAAAGGATCCGAATAAAAGAAGGAACGCAGTGTGGTGGCTTCAAGAAAAATGGAAATTTGGGATATTGAGCCCGCCACAACACAAGTTCCCTGGCAAAGATTCGCTATCTGATATAGGTTACAGGTAACACAGTCTAAACAGTAAAATACATGCGTAACAATAAGTCAATGGTAACAGCAAAATTTACAGAGAGAGAAATTCACTCTAAGACCATATATTTCGAAAATTGCTAAGATATAAAGGATTTGTTTCCAAGATTAGTTTACACTTTATATAGAATGGAGATAGACCGGGACCAGAGTGTCATAATGAGACTAAAGTTGCCAGAGAAAAAAGTCAAATGTGCATAGCCTGTATAGATCGTAACAGATCTATATATGACATGGAAAGTATGAAGGGAGGCTTACCCATGAAAACGAGCGTTGAAATGGCCCCACACTACAGCCTGAAAATGGTTGCGCCCCGACGCGCGTTTCGCCAATCTAGCTTCCTCAGGGGGTAGTGTATTAGGTACTGTGATTGTCATGCTTTATATATGGTTTGATTAATGGTGAGATGTAAAACTCCGGTGTCCGTCCTCCAGTTCCGGTCTAATGGCGCATGCGCGGGATCCTGACTTGAGCCTCCCTTCATACTTTCCATGTCATATATAGATCTGTTACGATCTATACAGGCTATGCACATTTGACTTTTTTCTCTGGCAACTTTAGTCTCATTATGACACTCTGGTCCTGGTCTATCTCCATTCTATATAAAGCGTAAACTAATCTTGGAAACAAATCCTTTATATCTTAGCAATTTTCGAAATATATGGTCTTAGAGTGATTTTCTCTCTCTGTAAATTTTGCTGTTACCATTGACTTATTGTTACGCATGTATTTTATTATTTAGACTGTGTTACCTGTAACCTATATCAGATAGCGAATCTTTGCCAGGGAACTTGTGTTGTGGCGGGCTCAATACCCCAAATTTCCATTTTTTTGAACTTTTTATATCAGTATTTTGTATTGTATGTCCTAATAAAATTTGTTCATTTTTTATTATACTTGTGACGTAATTATTTCTTTTTCTCTAAGTCTTCTGGGAAAAATAATATTGTAGCTTTATTGTTTGGGTCGTTACAAACGCGGTGTTAACAAATATGTTTATTTCTTTAACGTTTTAATTTTCTTCCTATAATAAAAGCTGAGAGTCACACTGACGGGAAGCCTATGAGGACCAGCTTCTGGCTGGTCCTCATAGGCTTCCATGCATGGCCGACCTGGAGGCCGTTGCATGGCCTCCGGTTTTGCCATCACAACCAATGGCAGCACCCGCAATCGGTCCCTGGGAAAATTTGTTGTAGCAACAAACTTTCCAGTTTGTTGCTACAACAAACTTTCCCTGTGATCACATGATCGGGACCTGAACCAATCAGGTCTTGAACAAGTCTTCGGGACCAGAGGCTGGTGTTTACAGCGCGATCCGGGTGTCAGCGGTACTCCGAGACACACGATCGGGCTGTTAACACTCACCGTGAAATCACATCAGCTCTGCCCAGAGCCCAGCAAGCGCCGACGTGAATTTACAGTGAGCGGTCGGGAACTGGTTAATAATACAATGCAATACTTCTGTATGGCACTGTATTATGCCTGTCAGTTTAAAACTAACAGGCGTTCTAATAGGCACTGTTGTCTGCCATGGAAACCATCGGGTTGACAGAGGAAGCCCCCTCTGTCTGAAAGCACTTAGATGCTGCAGTTGCTATTGACCACAGCATCTAAGGGGATAAACGGGTCAGGATCAGAGGTAACTCCGATTGTTGCCGTTAGAGCAGGAACCAGGCTGACACTCACTATAGCTTTCATTGAACACCCGTGCAGGGCTTATGGCACAGTGCCATGAAAGGGTGGTGATGTGTCATAAGTATTCTTAATAACTGCCGTGAAAAGGGGTATGGGTGGTCATTAAGGGAATAAACAATTTGGGGAAAGCATGTATTTGCAAAGCAGAGAGAGAAGTATTAGAAAAATTGTAAGAATGGAAGGGATGGAGGAACGGTTGGTAAAAAATCTTACATGTACAAAAGTGGACCCAACTTCTATGTATATGTTATAGAATTGTGTACGTACCTGTTACCTACAGTCCTGTTTGTGCTATTACTGCTGGATAGCATTTGACCCTAGTGGCTATTCAAACCGAGCATGCATGTGTATGGGGAGTCGAGAGGAATGGCTGTCAGCTAAACGAGCATTCGGCTGACATCTTTCTAACATGTATGGTCAACCTTACCATATCTCCCAACTTTCAAGAGGGACAAAGTTTTTCCATGTTAAACCGTGCCTCTACCCCGCCCAATCCCCACCCATACTGTGAAGGATTTGCCTGACACAGCTTCTGTGTCGACGCCCGTGGTTAATCAGCCTGCATCTGTTCCTAGGTCTGCTAGAGTGACTCGATCTGCTACCACTCAGGCTGGTAGGCTGAGGAGTGGGAGAGCCTATCGCAGCCTGGCCAGACGGTTCTAGATCCCGCCCTTGGTCCACTTATACCTTAATTTGCTGCTTGTCCTTTGCCTGTGATTCTTCAGTTTCCTGGCTCTGCTGTTCTTGCTGTTACTATTGACCTCTGCTTCATATTGACCCTGGCTTGACTGACTATTCTCCTGCTCTGCATTTGTTACCACGTACACTCCTGGTTTGAATCGGCTCGTCCACTACTCTGTTGCTCACGGTGTTGCCATGGGCAACTGCCCCACATTCCTTTGCTTTTGTGTTCCCTTGTCTTGTTTGTCTGTCGTGCACATATTGAGCGTAGGGACCGTCGCCCAGTTGTACGCCGTCGCCTAGGACGGGCTGTTCAAGTGGGCAGGGACTAAATGGCGGGTAGATTATGGCTCACCTGTCTGTCTCCCTATCCTGACATTACACATACACACCCAGTTCAGCTCACAAAATATCATGTTCCCATAGTGCTTCCCCACAGTATAATACCCCCATAAAATCTCCCACACAGTAAAATGAACCCATAGCTGCCCCCTCACACAGTATAATGCTCCCCTAGTGTCTCTCCACATTATCATACCCCATAGTACCCCACACACAGTATAATGCCCCTATAGGTACCTCCTATACAGTATAACACCCCAAAGTGCCTCCCACACAGTATAATGCCCCATAGCTGCCCCACACAGAGGTATAATTCCCTCATAGCTGCCCCATAGAGTATAATGCCCCATAGATGCCCCATACAGTATAATGCCCACACAGATGCCCTATACAGTGCATTATCCCCATAGCTGCCCTCATACAATATAATGCTCCCATAGCTGCCCCATTCAGCGTAATGCCCCATCGATGCCCCCATGCAGTATAAAGCCCTCATAGCTGCCCCATACAGTATATTGTCCCCTTAGCTGCCACCATCAGTATAATGCCACCTTAGGAGGTGCCCCCATACAGTATAATGCCCCCATAGAGTATAATGACCCCATAGCTGCCCCAATACCGTATAATGTCCTTAGCTGCTTCCATATAGTATACCTATTAGGTGCCCCTGTTAAGTAAAATGCCCCTAAGCAGGTGCCACCATATAGTATAATGCCTCATAGTGCCTAATAAAAAAATTAAATAAATACTTACCTAGCCCCGTTCCCACGACAAGTGAAGGAGATCCCTCTGCTCCTTTGCTCTGTGCTATGAGTGGCTCACCACAGACAGGCACAATGACATCACTGCATCGTGCCTGTCTGTGCTGAGCCACTCACACCTGCAAAATACAGTGAATGCTGAAGCAGGGAGCTGACGATTCCCTGCTTCAGCATTGAAATCCACTGTATCTGCGTCCTGAGAATGCAGATACAGTTGAAACCAGGACATACTACCTGCCGCCCAGGACAACTCTGGGAATTCGGGACTGCCCCACTGAATCCGGGACAATTGGGAGACATGGCCTTATTCTTGTCTTATTATGTTTCTACTGCATGACCCCACTCTGCATCAGCAAAGCAATGGTTAAAGGGGTTATCCCACCACAGCAACTTAGTACTTATCCACAGGATAGATGACAAGTCTTTGATCGCTGGGGTTCTGGGATCTGTCATCAAGACTTGCTATATAAACGCTATCTGGACTCTTAGGGTATGTTCACATGATTAACAAAATACGTCTGAAAATACGGAGCTGTTTTCAAGCTCCTGATTTTCAGATGTTTTTCGCAGCGTTTTTGTGGCGTTTTTTACGGCCGTTTTTGGAGCTGTTTTCAATAGTCTATGAGAAAACGGCTCCAATTACGTCCCAAGAAGTATCCTGCACTTCTTTTGATGAGCCGTCATTTTACGCGCCGTATTTTGACAGCGACTCGTAAAATAAAGGCTCGTGGGAAAAGAACATCGTAAAACCCATTGCAGGCAATAGGCAGATGTTTGCTGACGTATTGGAGCCGTCTTTTCAGGCGTAATTCGAGGCGTAAAACGCCTCCATTACGTCTGAAAAGAGGTTGTGTGAACATACCCTTATTCATTACATAATTGTCAATGTGCATTTCACAATTGCATGTTCTTATACTGGTTTCGTCCAGTTCTCTGCTCCTATGCACCCTGTCTCAAGCCGCCTTGATCCAAGTTTGTTCCAAATTGTTCCCAGCACTTGTGGTACCACTTTGGTCCTGACTCCTGGCTATGCCTGACTTCACTCCTGCCTCATCCTCTCCTGTGTCTGCCTGGTAGTCTGCCTCCTGGTTTTAACCTTGCCCGCTTCTGGACCCTGCCTTTGCCTTGCCTTTGGACACCAGGTCTGGTACTTGTAGTACTTGTGGTGGCATTATCTACAGGGAGCAATGTGTGGTAATATCTACAGGAAGCAGTGTGTGGTAATATCTACAGGAATCAGTGTGTGGCATTATCTACAGAGGGCTGTGTGTGGCATTATCTACAGGGGGCTGTGTGTGCCATTATCTACAGGGGCTGTGTGTGGCATTATCTACAGGGGGCAATGTGTGGCATTATCTACAGGGGGCAGAGTGTGGCATTATCTGCAGGGGACAATGTGTGGCATTATCTACAGGGGGCAGTGTGTGGCATTATCTACACGGGATGTGTGTTTGGCATTATCTACAGGGGATGTGTGTGTGGCATTATCTACAGGGGATGTGTGTGGCATTATCTACAGGGGACTGTATTTGGCATTATCTACAGGGTGTGTGTGTGTGTGTGTGTGTGTGTGTGTGTGTGTGTGTGTGTGTGTGTGTGTGTGTGTGTGTGTGTGTGTGTGTGGCATTATCTACAGGGGGCTGTGTGTGGCATTATCTACAGGGACTGTGTGTGGCATTATCTACAGGGGGCTGAGTGTGGCATTATCTACAGGGGATGTGTGTGGCATTATCCACAGGGGGGTGTGGCATTAACTACAGGTGGCTGCGTGGCATTATCTACAGAGGGCACTGTATATATGGGAGCCTAAACTGGGGGCCTAACCTCTATATGTGGGAATAAACAAGGCCTAAATTTAATATGGGGGCACAAACTGGAGGCCTAACTTCAATAACTGCCATCTTGCTGCAGCTGTGAGTTCCCCCGCAAAGGGGCCCACTAAGTCTGTGTTGCCCAAGGGCCCACCTAAACTTGGAGCCGGCCCTGCTACTATCATTGTTCTTTTAGCAGCTCCTGTGCCTATCAGTGCAGCGTCTTAGTCAGTTCTCCGGCTGCATGCAGTATAGTCTGTCACTGCTCTGTGTACTCCAACCGCTGCGGTCTTTCTTGCACATAGTACACTCTCTGCGTATGCACAAGGTGTGCTGCTTACAGGGAAGACCACAGCGGCCGAACCGCACAGGGAAGTGATTGACTGTACTGTAATAAGCTGGGCAACTGACTGAGGCGCTGTACTGATAGGCATTGGCCAGGGTTCACAGAGCAGTGACATTACCCAGTTGCTGACCAATAGTGCGGTGCCTTCATTAGGCCTCTGAGCTTCTGTGACAACCATCGGCACCCCGCAACTGCGTCGAGGGGGGAGCCGATAGGCTCTCCGCGGGGGCCATTGCCTCTTTCTAAAGGCTTAAATGCCGCGGTCGCTATTGACTGTGGCATGTTAGTGGTTAAACGGCCAGGAATAGCGCGATTGCTGGTCCTGGGCGTTAGTTCCATGTGTCAGCTGTAATACACAGCTGACACCTGGAGCATACAGAGCGGGCTTAGCGTGTGAGCCTGCTCCATACATCACCTCCCGCACCATGACATACCTGGCACGTCATTTAGCGGGAAAGGGTTAACTCCGGAGTAGTGTTATTTCCGTTGCTTTGACCGGGTGTGAATTAATGCCGGTTTTAGTAAAGAATATGTTTTGCCATCACTTCTGGTACTTAATTTCATCTTTTCATGACTACCCTGCAACCCGGGCCTCAACCTTACATCATAACAATTTTTCTGCCATTTTGGCTACAGGAACGGACCTGTAACTGTATTGTGCTGCCCTTAAGACCCTTTTAAACGGGCCAATTATCGGGCAAACGAGCATTCACAGAATTTTATTACGTTTTTTTTAATATGATATGCTAATAATAATTTGTAACTCCGACCCATTGTGGGCAGTATAAAAATGTGTGAACACTTGGGTAATATTGCTTGACAATGGCTGCATTGAGCAGCTGAAATGTTGCATCCTTTGCACTTATAGGTGGATAAACCTTTTGAGATTTAAATTTGGAGTGCTGCCTTTTTTCCATTTTTTGCCTGTGATTTTGGGATCTTCAAGTCGGATTCCTGGAGGCTTGCACCCTTTTGGCCCTTGGGAGGTTATGCTGCTCCTACCTTTGGTGTGTATACTATAGTCCAGGATGCAGTCTGGTTTCGGGGTTACTGTACTGTTATGGGCTGCTATCAATGTGTATTGTGCACAATATAAAGTCATCCCTCTGGTCCTTATACTTGACGTTGACCTAGGGAGGTTTCTCAACTTTTTTTTAACAGAGCTGCATGCCGCAGTACTTTCGGAAGTTATCCACTTAAATAGGGGAAAGCTGGTGTAATTATAATGCAACTTGTGGTGGTAACCTTGGCCCACCAGTGGGTTCACTAAATCCCACATTATTTTTTCTGTAGGCCCCAGGAAGGGGGAGCATTCCAAAGGGTCAATTCTGGTGTCCTTCTCTTCATAAATCCTCAACCTGTGGGCAAACTCTGATGATGTTTCGCACAGCTTATACATATTCAATGCCATACCTCGCCCTCTTTCTTGGCAGGTACTGGCGGAATTAACACCGTTTAATTGTAACAGGGTCTCATCAATAGAAATGCACTTTTCAGGGGTGTAAGCCTGGGAAATTTGGCACTAAAATTATCTATGAGGGTCATGATTTTAAATAAATCGGTCAAAACTTGCGTCATCTCAGAATGAGCGCTACGGATTATCATTATAATGTAGGAATCACTGGTTCCATTCAAAGCGTGTCCTGAACATGTCAATGTCGTACATCAGGGTGTGGTATAATATTTCCGTGCTCCAGTAGTACCTAATACTCGACTTTTTCAATAATCCCATGTTCAACACAAGGCCCCAAAATGTAACCACCTCCACTGCATTTACGGGGGGTCCACCCATGGGATTTAGCACAATTTAAACCGGAGTTTTGGAATATAAATTGTTGGACATACAAATTTGTCTTGGCCACCATCACAGTATTAAATTAGTCTGAAAAAAAAGAACTTAAAATCCAGCCCTCTGACCCCTGCCATGTTGAAATGTATCCCTGAGTTCCAGTAAATTCAGCAATCTGGGGTACAAAATTGTCAGGGGTTACCCAAATGGGGTCAGGGACCACTTCATTGGCAGTCCCTGGATGCCTTCCCAGGGGTTCTGCTGAGTCAATAGCGGATGTAGAGGATGACAGAGGAAAGATGTGTCATCTTCACTAGCTCCTAGTGTCAGATGCCAAAAAGGTGTACGCCTTCTCATCAAAGAAAAAACTATGAACCCTATTATGAAATGGCATTCAAATAGAATGATAGGTGTACAAATAGAACTTAAAGAGGCTCTGTCACCAGATTTTGCAACCCCTATCTCCTATTGCAGCAGATCGGCGCTGCAATGTAGATAAGAGTAAAGTTTTTTTTTATTTTAAAAACGAGCATTTTTGGCCAAGTTATGACCATTTTTATATTTATGCAAATGAGGCTTTCTAAAGTACAACTGGGCGTGTTTAAAGTAAAAGTACAACTGGGCGTGTATTATGTGCGTACATCTGGGCGTTTTTACTTCATTTACTAGCTGGGCGTTGTGAATGGGAGTGTATGATGCTGACGAATCAGCATCATCCACTTCTCTTCGTTAACACCCAGTTTCTGGCAGTGCACAGGAGATAGGGGTTGCAAAATCTGGTGACAGAGCCTCTTTAACTATGATAGGCAGACAAAAAAATTGTAAAAATTATAGGTGTGCAAAATTACGTGTACAAATATACAAATGTACAAACATTGTAGGTTTACAAATAGTACTTGAAAAATTTAGGCGTACAAATAGTACTCAAAAATTAAATAATTCTGTACTAAAAATGACAGTGATCACAGAGAGGTGATCACAGGGAGATGACGTGGGTGATGGTGTGAAGGTATCGTGGATGTGCTCACAGGGAAATGATGGGGGTGATGATGTGCAGTGATCATGGAGATGTTCACAGGAGGATGATGGGGTAATGGTGTAGAGGTGATTACAAGGTGAGTGGTTACAGGGTGTGTGATTACAAAGATGATGGAGGTGATCATACAGGAATGATGGGAGTGATCAGGGAGTAACATTAGTAATGTTATTGAATGGGATTGAAGATAATCCCACCTAATAAAGTATATTTTATATAATCTGATCTGTTAGACACATGCGCTTTCTCTAACCGCCACACAGACTCAACTTCGATGGTTACAGCGTGGACAGTATGTGCCTCTATTTTCAAACTTCTAACGCTGTGACTGGTCAGTCAGCAGTCTGATTGGCCAACCACAGTGATCACCGTGGCGAGACCGCTCTGATTGTTCCCTCGACAGTTAGTAGTGATAGGCTACTGTCGATGAGAGCCGCCATCACTACTCTATCACCGTGTTACTTGACACAATGACAGTTTAAATCAATGCCGCAATTGTACGACTAGTTGTTCTAATGGTTTCACTCAAAAGACGTACCCATGCGTCCTGGGTCAGGTAGGGGTTAATAACTCAAACCAGAGGTTATACAAAACTACCTGCACTTTATGGCAACCATTCTAATACAGCTATTTGCAGCTGCCTCATACATGTTTTAATGTTTTCTCAAAAAAAGTTCTAATGCAATAACTAATCATTAAGTTTTGCCTTCCAGTTTAGACATCTCAAAACAATTTACTGGTTGAGTTTTAATACATTAAAATAAGAACGATTGAAGCAAATTATTATCTTCCAGTTGCAGCACAATATGCTGTAACTTTTTTTTTCTGTTGCTTTTTGTTAGATTAGTATAGACAGTTCTGGTAAACACATTGAAGTTTATTCTGTGACCCACAGTGATGAGAAAAGCAGGGACTTGGATTTCTAAAGGTGTGTTTTTAAGCCTGAGTTGCCAACAGCTGCAGAATTTGGCATAGCCTTCAATACCTTTCATTTTTCTGTGAAACACCATTCCAGTCTTCGGCAAATTGTGTTTCAGTGATTGTAGCTTTCCGTTATTGCCTTTTACATTAATATACAGCATTATAAATACAAAATACTGCACAGAATCATATATATAGTTTAATAATAACAATTCATAGTAAATCATTTTAAAGGAAATGACTGATGTACTATTAGATTTATTAGGTAAAGTCTGTAGAAGAGAAATAGCAGCCATAGCGGCTGCTAGCAGTGCCACTGGGCATGGGGTGCCCGTGACAGCGAGCGACACGGGCCCTCTCATGCCGCTGGCCCTGAAGCAGCCGCTATGGCTGCTACAGCAGTAGTTACGCCACCTCCTAGACAGGGGCTCCCCCTAGAAGCTGGGTGCTGACGCCGGCCATGATCTTGAATTAGGTAAACCTTATCTAGACCTATAGCAGTACAATACAGTTGTTCTTACCTTGCCCACCCTCTAATACTAATGAGTTGACTCTGCCAGTTTATACAGAAAAGCTGACAAATGAGCTACAGAAAGCAGCAAGAGTCAGCCTATCGTGACTGTTCTAGTGACCAGTGTGAAAACTGCAATACCCTGCTTGTTCTGCCCAAGGCCGTCAACCCCATGCAGCTGGGTTTACCTTGGCTCCATCTACACGACCCTGTCCTGGATTGGAACTCCGGTGAAGTTCTCCAGTGGGGTCCCAAGTGTCTCAACCGCTATCTGGGGCATATCCATCCGCCTCAGTCTCCTCCGCATCAGTCATTGGCAGGGTTGCCTCCTTGTTACTCTCTGTTCTCAGATGTCTTTGACAAGAAGGATGTAGAGACATTGCGACCACATCGAGCGTATGATTGTCCTATCGACTTGGTTCTTGATTCGTCCCCTCCTCGCGGTAGAGTATACCCTCTCTCCTTAACTTAAACCCAGTCTATGTCGGCCTAAGGAGAATCTGGAGAGGGGCTTCATACGTAAATCCTCATCCCCGGCCGGAGTCTGTTTTTTCTTTGTCAAGAAAAAAGATAGATCCCTCCGACCCTGCATTGACTACTAGGGCCTCAACCAGATCACGGTGAAGAAGAGGTACCCATTGCCTTTGATTTCGGAACTGTTTGATCGCATATGGGGGGGCAATTTTTTTCTCTAAACTAGACCTGCGGGGGGCCTACAATCTAATCCGGATTCATCAGGGTGATGAGACTGCATTTAATACACGTGATGGGCACTACGGATACCTGGTCATGCCCTTGTAATGCCCCCGCAGTGTTTCAAGAATTTGTCAATTACATATTTTGTGATCTCCTCTATGTCTGTGGTTTATCGTGATGACATTTAGATTTTTCCCCCAGATCCTGTAACTCATCAGAGTCATGTCCGCCAGGTTTTGCTTTGATTAAGGGAGAATCATCTTTATGCAAAGCTGGAGAAGTGCATGTTTGAAAGAAAGTTTCTACCCTTCCTGGGCTATATCATCTCCGATCAGGGCCTCAAAATGGCCACTGAGAAGGTAATAACTGACCTGGAATGGCCACGCCCCCAAGGTTTAAGGGCCATACAACGCTTCCTGGGATTCGCCAACTTCTACCGACTGTTCATTCCAAACTTGTCTTCATTGACAGCTCCCATCTCTACCCTCACCAAAAAGGGCATGAATGCCAAGGTGTGGATTCCGGAAGCAGAAGCTGCATTTAAAACCTTAAAAAAGGCCTTCACGTCAGCCTCTATTCTTCATCACCCTGCTGTATCCCTACAGTTTTCGTTAGAGGTGGACGCTTCCTCTGTTGGTGTTGGTGCACTTTTGTTCCAGAGAAGTTCGAAAGTCAAGACTGTGGTATGTGGCTACTATTCTAAACTGTTTTCTCCCGCAGAGCGCAACTACTCGATTGGGGATCGGGAGTTACTGGCCATCAAGCTGGCCCTGCAGGAGTGGAGACACCTACTAGAATGCGCAGCTCATCCTATCCTGGTCTTCACGGACCACAAGAGCCTAACCTATCTTCAGACGGCTCAGCGGCTTTATCCTCGTCAAGCCAGGTGGTTGCTGTTCTTTACTCGGTTCTGGTTCGAACTCCACTATCGACCTGCCTACAAGAATGTGAGGGCCGATGCCTTGTCTAGGTTGTTTGAGACAGAGGACACTGTGGAGTCCCCACAGAATATTATTGATCCTTCCTGCATCTTCTCTGTCAACCCTCTACAAGTTAGAGACATTCGTCCGGGAAGGACTTTTGTATGTCTGGCAGACAGAGGAAGAATCCTTTGCTGGGGTCACAGTTCCAAGCTGGTAGGTCACATGGGTGCCCGTAAGACCCGAGACCTAATTACCCGTCAGTGCTGGTGGCCCACGCTGCCCAAAGATGTCATGGACTTTGTCTCCTCCTGTACAGTATGCACAGCAAATAAAGTTGTCCACTCCAGACCAGCGGGTCTGCTCCAACCACTGCCTGTGCCCAATGCCCCCTGGCAACATATTGCAATAGACTTCTTCACAGATCTGCCTCTCTCTGCTGGATGCTGTGTGATCTGGGTGGTGGTGGATCGATTTTCCAAAATGGCTCATTTTGTTCCCCTGACTGGCCTGCCTTCTGCTGCTCGACTGGCCGATCTCTTCATTCAACACATCTTCTAACTGCACGGCTTGCCTCTGCATATTTTCTCGGATCGAGGGGTCCAGTTCACCTCGAAGTTCTGGAGAGCACTCTGCGGTCTCCTCGGTGTAAAGTTGGACTTCTCCTCGGCCTACCATCCCCAGTCCAATGGTCAAGTCGAGAGGGTTAACCAGATTATGGAGAACTATCTGCGGCACTTTGTCTCCAGGCGGCATGATGACTTGGTGCAGCTGCTCCCGTGAGTTCTCCTATAATAACCATACTAGTGAGTCCACCACCTCCAGTCCGTTCCTCATCATCTACGGCCAACATCCTCGAATAACTCTTCCTGTCTCTACTATGTCCCAGGTGCCTGCAGCCGACTCTACCTTCAGGGGCTTTCTGCAGATAAGGCAACAGACCCGATCTTCTATTCTGCTGGCGGTGGACCGCATGAAGAGAAAGGCAGACACTAGATGACGAGATCCTCCCTAGTTTCTTCCTGTTACGAAGGTCCGGCTGTCTTCCAGGAATATCCAGCTGAGGGTGCCGTCTTGCAAATTTGCTCCTAGGTTCCTCGGACCCTTCGAGATTCTGCTACAAATTAACCCTGTGTCTTACAAACTTCGGCTGCCTCTTACCCTCAAGATCCCTACTCCAGGACTCCTAGTTCCGCAGTGGCTCCTTGCGGCCCGTCAGGAACTTTCGAAGTAAGGGAGATCCTGGCCACCAAGAAAGTGGGAGGAAGGACATTTTATTTGGTGGATTGGAGGGGATTTGGCCCAGAAGAGAGGTCTTGGAAGCCAGAGGAGAACATCGATGCTCCTATCCTCATGAAGAAGTTTCTCTACCACTCTGGCCCCAAGAAGAGGGGGCGTAAGAGGGGGGATACTGTAACGTCTATGGCCGCGTCCCGCCGTTCTGACTTACCCTCTGGCAGTTGCGGCCATGGACATGTGAGTTCTTGGCGGCATCTCCCTCCTGGGAGATGCCGGCACTCACTTCCTGGTTCAGAGACTGTCTCCCGCAGGGGGCCCCTGATCTGCAATCAGTCCAGAATGCTGCTGGACTATAAAAAGGGCTCTGTCCTCTTGATCATTGCCTGAGCGTTGTTGTGTACCTAAAGTTTGTCTTGCAAATGGTCTCCTAGTGTTTTCCAGTTCCCAGTGTTACCCGTTCCTGCTGCCTGTACCCTGTATCATGTGCTACCGTGCCTCTGTGCCATCTAGAGTTGAAGTCGAGTTATGTCTTCCGCTGCATCTACTGTGTTACACCCACCGGGTGTCTACCTGCTGCCGGAGCATTATCTTAAGCCTGAATCACCGCTACTGTCTACATTGCCACAGGTACCCTTTTTGGACTATAGACATTGTATTGTACCTGGTTGGCCAGCTGCCTTTCCGCTATGTGGTACGGCCCAGTGGGTCCACACCCCGCACCGTGACACCCATAGCTATTTTCCTGTTTTAAATTATATACTTATCTGTTAAAGAGGACTTGTCAGTTCTTCTCACATATCTAGTTTAGTAACTACCTGTATCCCCATAAAATAACGACTCTGGAGCATCTTTCCTTAGAATTCTGCGTTGTTCTGTTCCTCTGTTAATCCTCCTAGAAATGTATGAACAAATTGATAACTGGGTCTTACCAGTTGGGGGTGTGTCCCTACACGGTCTGACACTGTCCACTCACTGCTCACAGTCTCAGACTATGTAGGGACACGCCCCTTTAACAATGGTGATGGTAACATACAGTTGTCAACTTATTTATACATTTCAAGGAGGAATAACAGCACAACGCGAGTTCTAAGAAAAGATGCTCTAGAATTATGATATTATGGAAAACACAATTAAACAGGAGAACTGACAAGTTCTCTTTAAGCACTACTGTAGACATTTTTCATATTTTTAATATGTTATCAATAGAGCTCTGATGGGAAAGCTAAATGCTGTTATTTACTAAGGGTTTGAAATGTGAGAGATGTGCACAGCTTTTAATTTCTGCTCCTTTTTCCGTTACAGCACTTCTGATTTTAGTGCTAAAGGTTTATTAATACTGCTGCTGCCAAGAAGCATATAAATAATTCCATTTTTGCTTGCTATAATATTTTTGAAGACTTTAGTTTGAGTGGCCGCAGCAGTGTGATGAACAGATTGGTATTGCGGATGGGAGGCATGAGCAGATAAAGAGGTCAATTATGAAGTCTTCGACAATATTTTACTGGTGAAAGATAGTTAAAAAGCAGCAGCTTTGTATAATGAAATATTTATTTTCTTTTTTCTTTTTTAGGTCATATGAAGATTTAATGTGCATAGCATGTTATGTAAGAAGCTAGTATAGGCATATACATCTGACATACATGCATTCTTAGAACATATGCTGTTTATACAATGTTCATTATATTATAAATTTAATTTGGTGTTTTGGTCACCAGTGATACTGCAATAACTTATAGCAGCAGTATACTGTACATTTTGCTGCTGTAGTTTAAAGAAAAATGCAAACATGCCTAAGAGGTTATAAGACACAAAGGGGCATATTGAAAAACTGCAAACATACAGAAGAGGTTGTAAGACACAAAGGGGCTTATTGAAAAACTGCAAACATACCTAAGAGGTTATAAGACACAAAGGGGCATATTTATCACTGCAATTAGACCCTATTTGCCAAGCCCACATGCACAATTCTGAGGAAAATGGTGCACTATACAATGTAACTACATATTGTATTATCAAGTGTGCACCATTATTGTTTTGTGATTCAGTATTCACCAATGTCCTCATATTTTTTCAACAATAAACAGACCATGCTTAATTTAGTGTCTATTCACAATCTGTTTGCAGTGTATGTTTGGCGTATACGCCAGGAAATACTCCTGGCGCATATGGTTAACCTTTCAATAAACCACTATGTGCCTGGAGGATGCCTAAAGAGTGTCCTATTGGTATCTTTTGAGCTCGTATATAACAGTATGCACTTTCCTATACAGTTGTGCACTGCAAAAATTGTGTAATGCATGGTATACAATTTTTTTTTTTCATTGGAAGTTTATAGGTGGCGTATGGCATACATTTTCATACACTGAAGACATCCATCGAAGGTATGCAAAAATATCCGGACATATGTCAAACAGATGCTCTGAATGCAATGTGAATAAAGGAGTTGTACCAGAATTGACTATTATCTCCTATTCACTGGACCCCTACTGATCGCCAAGTCCTAAACCCCCCGTTCCTCTTCACTGCTCGACCGATGTGAGGAGGACTTTGAAGCATGCATTCAAAGTTTATGTGGATAACTAAACACCCGAGTGCAGTGCTCAGCTATTTCTATCAGTCCCATAGACATTGAATGGCGCAGCGGGCAAATTCTCGACCGCCGCTCCATTCAAGCTACTCCTTACAATGGAGGGTGCACTGAAGTGAAACAGGACATTTGGGAACCCTGTTCGCGTGATCAGTGGGGCCCAGCGGTGAGGCCCCCAGGGATCAGACAATTATCACCGTTCCCATGGATAGGTGATAGTTGTCGTCTCCGGTACAACCCCTTTAACAACTTATAGTACATCCTTTTAGTGTCTTTTAAGGTGACCAATAGATTGTGATGCTAGTTTGCTGATTGTTAAAGAGGCTCTGTCACCAGATTATCAAATCCCTATCTCCTATTGCATGTGATCGGCGCTGCAATGTAGATAACAGTAACGTTGTTTTGTTTTTTTTTAAAGCGATCATTTTTGCCCAAGTTATGAGCAATTTTATATTTATGCAAATGAGCCTTTCTAATGGACAACTGGGAGTGTGTTTTCTCTTATTTCCAACTGGGCGTGTATTGTGTTTGTAACATCTGGGCGTGTTTACTTGTTTTACTAGCCGGGCGTTGTAAATAGAAGTGTATGTCAGCATCATATATCAGCATCATACACTTCTATTCACAACGCCCAGCTAGTAAAACAGGTAAACACGCCCAGATGTTACAAACACAATACACGCCCAGTTGGAAATAAGAGAAAACACACTCCCAGTTGTCCATTAGAAAGGCTCATTTGCATAAATATAAAATTGCTCATAACTTGGCCAAAAATGATCGTTTTTCAAAAAATATGTTACTGTTATCTACATTGCAGCGCCGATCACATGCAATAGGAGATAGAGATTTGATAATCTGGTGACAGAGCCTCTTTAAACTTACAATGATATTTACCTTAGTCTGTTTCAACTGATCATCATCACATGTGGACCAGTCTAGGATGGTGGCCCTAGGAAAATACCAAGGGCATGCCCAGACGTGGCGTATTTCTTCCGCAACTGTCCGCATCAATGCCGCACAGAATCTGCGTTGCAGATTCTGTTGCGGCTCTGCCCAAAATGGGCATTAAATTGATGTGGACTAGCCGTTGCGTATTGAGGTGAAAGTACTTCCCTTCTCTCTATCATAGATAGAGAGAAGGGACAGCACTTTCCCTAGTGAAAGTAAAATAATTTCATACTTACCGGCCGTTGTCTTGGTGACACGTCCCTCTTTCGGCATCCAGCCCGACCTCCCTGGATTGGCTGCAGCCGTCACTTAGACTGAAACGTCATCCTGGGAAGCCGGACTGAAGAAAGAAGCAGGGAGTTATCGGTAAGAATGAATTTCTATTTTTTTTACAGGTTGATGTATATTGTGATCGGTAGTCACTATCCAGGGTGCAGAAACAGTTACTGTCGATCGCTTAACTCTTTCAGCACCCTGGACAGTGACTATTTACTGACGTCGCCTAGCAACGCTCCCGTAATTACGGGTGCACACACGTAGTCACCCGTAATTATGGGTGCACACACGTAGTCACCCGTAATTATGGGTGCACACACGTAGTCACCCGTAATTATGGGTGCACACACGTAGTCACCTGTAATTACGGGAGCCCCATTGACTTCCTCAGTCTGGCTGTAGACCTAGAAATACATAGGCCCAGCCAGAATGAAGAAATGTCATGTTAGTAAAACCAATACGCTCCGCAGCACACATAACATCTACATAACATCTGCGGACTTCATTGCGGAATTTTGAATCTCCATTGAAGTCAATGGAGAAATTCCGCAATGAGTCCGCAACCAGTCCGCCACACGTCCGCAACAACCATTGTATGCTGCGGACACCAAATTCCGCACCGCAGCCTATGTTCCGCAGCGGAATTGTCCGCAACGTGCAAACGAACCCTACTAAAAAGCTGTGGAAGGCAATGGAGAAACGGGTCCGCTGAGGATTTTCGCAGCGGAGTGTCCGCAGCGGAATTCCAGAGCAATTTAGGCACGTATGGCCATGCCCTAAAGGTAGTTAAGGGAGGGTTATTTCTCTTTAGATATTCAGTGAAGCTTTGCAAGCATCATATAGGCAAAGAAAGCTTTTGGCATGCAATGTGACCTTCTTTCCTAACGTTCCTGACTAAGGCCCCATGCACACGACCGTAATTTTTATTCGCAATTACGAATCCGTAAAGCAAGCATCATATATGCAAAGAAAGCTTCTGGCATGCAATGTGTCCTTCTCTCCCGACGTACCTGACTGAGGCCCCATGCACACGACAGTAATAAAAATACGGATACATCAATTTGTATGACCATCGGACACCTTCCCGTATATTTACGGGCAAGTGTCCGAGCCGTTGAAATGACCCACAAAAAATAGGACATGTGCTATTCTTTGAATTTGCGGACCGTGCTCCTATATTTTATAATGGGAGCATGGTCCGCGGGTGAGAGTACGCGGCCGCCCACGGCTGTTCGTGCCCGTAATCACGGACCATGCACACAGCTACGGCGTGTCTGACCTGGAACCAGCAGTACATTCCGTCCGAAAAATAGCACCACATTGTGGTGCAGTTTTTAGAACGGAATTCCCGCTGCAGAAGAACGCACTCATACTTACCCCCTGCGTCTTCTCTGCGCGTAGTCCGGCCTCCCACGATGGCATTGCAGGCCATGTGACACTGCAGCCTGTGATTGGCTGCAGCAGTCACATAGGCTGAAACGTCATCCTAGGAGGCCGGACTGTAGGGAGAAGGAGGGCATTCTGGGTAAGTATGATTTATTTTTTTACGGAGTTGCGATTACGCCGCAAAAGTCGCAACACTTGGCTTTCTATTACGGGTTTTGCATCTCCATTGAATTCAATGGGAAAAACACGCAACGGAAAATCAACTAAAATGGCACATTGACATGCTGCGGAATTAAATTCTGCACCGCAGGTTAATTTACTAACGTTTACGCTCCGTTTTTTTTCCACAGCATGGGCATGAGATTTTCTAAATCACATACACTTAGCTGCTACTGTAAATGCTGTACATGAAGCATATCCTCAAGATCTTGCTCTGTGATTATACATTATTACATTGCTGCATTGGTACAGTAATAATAAATTATATATATATATATATATGAAAAAGGCTCTATTGAAGAGCTGAAACGTTGCTGTATTGGATTGATGGAATAAAGCACCTTTTCTAATTTTGTTACAACTTTTTGAGTGCTGCCTGTTTTTTGGAAAAAATATATACCATGGGAAACTGTGGCCATATCCCTGGCGGGCTTGCACCCTCATTTTTATGAGACCTGGACTGTGCGGTTGACATTTTTTGTGTATATATATATGTATATACACAGGCCTTTATCTGTGGGCAACTCTACTGCCGGGAATTTGTTAGTTGTGACCTAACACTACACCGGGTGGTTGTCCTGTGGTGTCAGTTTTCACCAGGTTGTGAATGAAAGATTTTCCCTATATTCTACTGTGATACCTGAGCTTACATTCTTAACATACTTAGTAATGATAGCTAGCAGGTGCTGTTCCACCACATGATTTTGATGTCTAAAATGCTTGGAGCTCCCAAATGAAAGAGGTTTTCCACTACCGGACAACGGATGACCCCCGGATAGGTCATCAGTATATGATCGCTGGGGGTCCGACACCTGGACGCCGCACCGATCAGCTGCTCCGGCTGCTTCTGGGCACCGGATGTCCATGCCGGAAGCAGATGGCTCCGGTCACAGAATAGCGGCCGCGCTGCAGTTCTGCTATGTGCAATGACATGCGATGCCCGGAGGCAGCGGGAGATGCTGATCGGTGCAGGGTCTGGGTGTCGAATCCACACCGATCATATACTGATGACCTATCCGGTGTATAGGTCACCAGTTGTCTGGTAGTGGAAAAACCTCTTTAAGGCTATATTCACACGGAGTATTTTGGGGGAGGAATATCTGCCTCAAAATTCCGTTTGGAACTTTGAGGCAGATATTCCTCTCCCTGCACGCCGATTTTCGCGGCAATTATCGCGCAGTTTTTCGCCCGCGGCCATTGAGCGCCGCGGGCATAAAACAGCGAGAAATACGCTTTCTCCTGCCTCCCATTGAAGTCAATGGGAGGTCAGAGGCGGAAGCGCCCGAAGATAGGGCATGTCGCTTCTTTTTCCCGCGAGGCAGTTTTACTGCTCGCGGGAAAAAGACGCCGACGCCTCCCATTGAAATCAATGGGAGGCGTTCTCGGGCCGTTTCTGCCGAGTTTTGCGAAGCGGTTTCCGCGTCAAAAAACTCGGCAAAATACACCGTGTGAACATAGCCTAATTTGGGAGCTCCACGCATCTTAGACATCAAAATCATGTGGTGTAACAGCACCTACTATCTATCTTTACTAAGTATGTTAAGAATGTAAGCTCACATATCACAGAAGGATATAGGGAAAATCGTTTTTGTTTTTTTTAATAAAATGGTTATTGATGGTCTTCTGGGGGAGTTTTTATTTCAATAAACCCCCTAGCACTAACCCCCCATTATTACCCCGGTACCCACCAACACAAGTGGTATCGGGAAGAGCCGGGTACAATCGAATTCAATAACATGAAGACTATACAAGGTACCAGGGCCAATTCTAGCTTTTTTCCACCTGAGGCGAAAACTAAAATGGTGCCCCCCCCCCTCCCCCTTTGAAATTCAAGAAACTTTTGTGTGCACATACACATATGCAAAATACTTCTGTGTGGTTTCATCTGTTTTTGGGTGGCATAAAACTGTATACCAGTGGAGCATTTGTAACTTTTGTGTCCTATTAGGGTACGTACACATGGATCAGATTTGCTACATAATATTCTGCATTAAATCCAACCCAGAATTCTCAGGAAAATCTGCCAGAAAATCTGCACCAAATCAGGCTGTGGAAACCAGGATGCCAGCTGTACAGAGACCATCAGGGGAACCAGGGATGCGTTGCCAACAGAGCAATATAGGAGGTGGGTATAGTCCAAACTATGAGAAAATACTGGCTTATTTTTTTGGGGACTAAGTGATAAGATTTTAACATCCCCATTGAACTGAAGTGAGAAAATCTGCAACAAATTCGTGCCCATTCTGCAGCAGAAAGTGACATGCTACAAATTTATAGATCCGTACCAGATAAATTTCCGTGCGATTTGCTCAGGGGGGGTGTTTCGATATCGAAAGGGGGGTGGCGCCATCCACAGAGGGGTGTCTGGCACTATCTACAGAGGGCACTGTGGTATTATCTACAGAGAGCACTGTGGCACTATCTAAAAAGTGGGTGAGTGGCACTATCTACAGGGGGCTGTGTGTGGCTTTATCTACAGGAAGCAGTGTGTGGCAATATCTACTAGGGTCAGTGTGGGGCACCATCTACAGGGGGCACTGAGTGTGGAATCAGTAGTGGTCAGCACATATCGCCTATCCCTAGTGATAAAGTGAGACATAACCTGCCTGTATACAACCAGATAAAAAGAGAGATACTGGCCACCATAGTAGTTGTCAGCCAAACTACTGGAGAATTTTTTGTTTCTTTATTTATTTGCAGAAATTCTGGGAAAAAGTCACTCTCCCATAAGACACACCCATCAAAGAAGCCACACCCTAAGTGTCCATGGATTTTTTTTTTTAAATGTTGCCAACTATGAGATAGATCGATAGATATAACATAGATAGATAGATAGATACAGCGGCGTAACTACCGATATAGCTGCTACTGGCCCCGCGGCCCGGTAGCACCACTAGCAGCCGCTATGGCCACTAAAGCGGCAGCGACGCTACATTCAGTAGTAGTTGAACGCTACTAGTGTTCAATACTACATAGTGTACAATACTATTGAACACTATGGCAGAGCAGGGAGGTATCTCCCTGCTCTGCCATTTACTAGGCTACAGGCCACGCTCGGCCTGCAGCCTTTCAGGCGCAGGGACAGGATCCAGTCGGCATTGTGAAGCAGCTACGTTCATCGTGGGAACAGGGCCTAGGTGAGTATAATTTTTTTTGTTTTATTTGTTTGGGGGGCACTGTCTGCAAGGGGATGGTGGGGTCCTGTATGGCACTATCTACAAGGGGACTGGGGGCACTGTCTACAAGGGGGAGGTAGGCGGCTGTATGGCACTGTCTACAATGAGGAGGTGGGGGGCTGTATGGCACTGTCTACAAGGGGAAGTTGGGGGGCTGTATGGCACTATCTACAAGGGGGTGGGGGCTGTATGGCACTGTCTACAAGGAGGAGGTGGGGGGCTGTCAAAAGTTTGCTATGGTGCCCAGTATTAACTAGTTACTCCACTAGATGAAAGATAGCTCCCATAGGAAGTTATATGGATGTCCCACTCGCCGATGAGCAAGCCAACGCACGCTCTGGTCGCCGGTACTCCGTATTTTGGGGCCTTTGATCGTGACCATCTTTGATGGCCATTGTATTTTCTCCCCTCTCCAATGTCCTCCAAAGTGTATGAGGTTATCTGACTACTACGAGTATAGTGATATACTCGTACCATTAGTGAACAGAAACATGGATACATCTTTGCATTTTAATAATTAACATTCCATGTCTAATTATAACCTTAAATAAATTTAGACGTTATCATCAGGATGACCGAGCGCTACATCTTCAAGAAATGAGCTTACCAGCATCCTAGGCATGATTTCCATAGTGCAAAATGGCTGCTTTGTCCTCTTTCCCACACGGCGCATGCGCCGTTTGTGTCCTGTTACCTGGACATGAGCAGTTGCGCTGCACGGACGCCGCTTTCGGCTTACATCTACGGTATACTCAGAGGTGAAAGATTGATTTTAATTCACTACACCCTCTTGTAATTTACCTCATTGAGACATTTTTTTAATTATATTTGTCTGTATGTATTAATACGACCCTCCATTGATGTACCTAGTCTCTGTATTAATAACCAGGTACATACATCGCACCATGTATTGTTTCCTATACCCTGTTATATTGTGTGAACTCACATTTGTTATTTGCTTGAGAAAGGCTCCAGTGGACGGAGCTGAAAAGTTGCACGGGCCATAAAGTACCCATTTTTTTCACCTGAATCTTTGGAGTTGCTGCTCATTTTTTCGATTTGTATGTACTTCGAACTTTGGTCTGTTCCTTAGAGCTTGCACCCAAACGCTGCCAGTGCTGCCTGAATTTGCATATAGATAGATGATAGATAGATAGATAGATAGATAGATAGATAGATAGATAGATAGATAGATAGATAGATAGATAGATAGATAGATAGATAGATAGTTTAAATATAAGGACTCAACAGTTTAAGTCACAAGTTAGGTGCCACTGGCAAGTGTCTGAGCACCTCTATTATATACTAATGACATAGCAAACTTCATTGCATCATAGGAAACTTAGAGAAAAAGAAGTCATTACGCTAACAAATATGGTAAAAAATTACAAATTTTATTCGGACATACAACACAAGATAATACATATATAAAATTCAAAGGGATCTGAAAAAAGAAACAGTGTGGTAGCTTCAAACAGATACAGTTTTAGGGTGTCCTACCCATCAAACAGTTCCCTGGCAATTTGTATATGCCTAACATTGACCAAAAGTCAAACATCTAAGTCATATAAATAGAGGCGTATCTGCAGCCCAATAGTAACAACACAGGTACAATGGTTACGGGAAACACAAGGTTCAGCATATAGCTGTGTGTTCCAGAGTGCCCAAATTCAAAGGATTGCATAGCAGATTAAGCCATAATAGCAAGGATAGATCAAGCCAAGAGTGTCATAGTCAGACAAAAGCTGCCAGATTGAAATATAAGAGGTATTATGGTAGGCTTACCCATAAGAATGAATATTGAGGTGGCCCCACACTGCAGCCTGAAATGGGGCACTACTAGTTATCCTGCACAGTCTAAGTGACCAAATTCCCAATGACTTACACTACTAACAGACTTCACTCCACCCTTAACATCCCATAAAATACACAGACATTTTATTATATAAAATTGGCCACAGCAGCCATTTTATTAAACAAAAACATATAATACATAACCATAATTTGCATAAAAATATATCTATAAAATGTTTTCAATGACAAAAGTGGCGTCCTTGGAGCTACAAATCTAGCGCCAATCTGCCCACATATAATATTTACCCCAGCCATATTCCAACAGGCTCAGGTGCACCACTGATGGCTGTCATTACTGTAAGCACTCCCGGGGACACCACCCAGAAGTGCCCAACATTAAGCCAGACCACAGAATAATTGTATAGCTTGGGAGGGACCATAGCCACGATGTGTCCCCTTGCACCAATTTACCACCAACTCCAAGGACCCAAAACACACCTCGCGAACATACCTTGAAAACCTTCAAATATTAGAGTCCCCCCTATACCAACAAGGCCCTTTCCACTACTTCTTGGATCCTTAAAGCCCAGAGATCAATACTCACCGCATTAAGACTCACTAACTAAAAATTTACCTGTCCATCTTGAAAGTCGTAACGATGAACAAAAACACCCCCGTTCCTAACCACAAATCCAGACACAGCCCGGTTGACTTTCTCACGAGCATTATTAAGGCTATCTACTGAACAAGCATTCCTCTAGGTCCTACAGGGCACGATCTTGGACAACACTGTCACCACACCTGGAAAATTTCACTAAAGACTGAGCATATCGTACTTAATATCCTGAATAAGCTCTCAGAAAGGGCGAACCCCCAGATCATTCCCACCCACATGCAACACCAAAATATCAGGATCTCTATCCAGCTGGGCATAACGATGGATTTCCAAACATTACCTCTAAGGCCAAGCCAGCGAACGACAGCTTCCGCCACAGAAATCTCAGCTGTCGCCCTTCAGGGCGCACGTCAGCCCTTTTTGCCCCCAATGCACGTATGAGTCCCTGACAATCCAAACCAAACAAGGGGATTGATCTAAAACGAAAATAAAAAAGAGTAGGTTAACACATGCAAATCCACAGAAAAACAAACAAAGAACACATACATTAACAATCACATGAATTGAGGGCGAACATAAGACTAAAATCTACAGGACTCCTAACAACCAATACGCCTGACCACTTCCAGCCCGAATTCCCAAGAAGCCGCCTCTGTAGCAGCCCCAATAAGAAAGGAATTTGGGGTGAAAACAGAGCCGTCGAAACCCAGGACATCCAAATATCTCAGAAAATCCCAGTTAAATTGATACCCAGATAAAAAAGAACCATTAACATGGCACAACAACGGACCGGCAACTCCCTGCCAAACAACGCCATAATCAGCAAAGCAACCAAGAGGGCACATCCGCACTCCAGGTACCACCTCTATCACCACTCACCTACCTCTACCCCCTGATTGGTCTTGGAACGCAGAATCCATTACTGCACCCTCTCCTCCAGCAGCAATACCTCCTGAACCAACAACCCCCCAGCCCTGCTTGTGCTAGGAGCCACCAATTCCCCCACCCGAAAATACCAAAAAAACGCCCAAGACAACGGCAGCCAAAACAAACATGCTTCAAATACCGCAAGACAAACACCAACCAGCACCTCCCCACAAAGTGCTCCAACAAAGGAAAAGACACATGGTGACGCCTGTAGGGCAAAACCTTACCTTTACGGTACCCCCTCAGGGCCTGGACTACCTGGAAATCTTTTTGTGACCTCTCGAAGGCCTCTGATTTTAAAACCAAAAGCCAGAGCCACCACAAACAGATTCACCTTCGATGCTGACCAGCCCAAGATCAAAACTTGTCCCATAAAACCAAGCAACGCCACTACTCAATCACTGTTCTGTCGAACATAATTCAACCCTGACATCCAGACTTCCCAGTCCCTCCATACCACCCCATAAGTAGACCATGTACCATGTGCTATAAAAGACTGGATCAAGCCTCCTGCTGCACATAAACCAGGCCCCAAAGCTGATGGGGCAGTCAATCCCCTCCGATTCCACCTCCAGGGCCAACAGCCGGAAACCGATCCCACTGCAAGTGAGAAATAGGATAGGCGATTGAATTGTTCACCTCACATACAAGAACTGCTACAATCCATGCATTCAAAGACAGGCAGCGTAATACCAAATGCAGCAAAAGCAGAACCACTGAAGGGGAAGACCACCACCACCACCCCCATATTATCACAATGAAAACAAACCTTGCTGTCCCACAACCAAACACCCAAAATCTCCACTGCCAGCACTATAGGAAAAAAGTCCAAGAGAGCAAGGTTCCAAACAAAGCCGAGTTCCACCCACTCCACCAGCCACCGCGATGCGCACCACTGACCCCTACAATAAGTACCGAACCACACGCACTACACTGCATCAGTAAACAACTCCCAGTCAAAGCTGTCAACAACCGGGGCCATAAAGAGTGATTTGGCATTGTACATGCGCAGGAATTCTGTTCAAACCGCCAAATCCTCCCTATGGTTCCTACTCAACTGTACAAAATGATGCAAGCTCTTACACCTGCCGTCGCCCCCCACCCCCCACACACAATCTTTGACAGAAAACCCTACTCATAGGCATAATCCGACACACAAAATTAAGCTTACCCAGAACCATAAACTTGTTAGTCTCTTTCTTGGGCACGACACCCAACAGGGAAACACCACCAAATTAGGAAAAGGGATAACCGTAAAAGGACCCACGATCCTCACAAAACCCCTTTGGCTAACTTATCCGACACCACTCCAGGATACTGAGGTGCCAAACTCAAATTACGCAACGAAAAGGGGAGCTGATGGGGAGGGGGAATCCTAACATCAAACTGAAAGCCATCAGACAAAAGGTCATCTCATCCTATCTGGAAATCTATTTAGATAGGGTAGCATCTCTAACCACCTCACTGGTGTCAGACCCTTGGCTAGCACCACTCATTCCCCTGCCCTTCCTTTTCTTAAAATACTTGTTCCCCTGCAGGAGTAACAGCTATGTGTGAACTTACAACTCGCTCTGAACTTACGCTGGCCCTCATTAAACTGCCAGCACAAACCTGACTTCCCCCCTGACCCAGCATTCCCCTGACCGGATTGTCCAGATGAGCCGACATCACCAGCCCCCCTGTGATAGGACTGACCGAAGCGAACGGGAGCCATCGCTCACAACCACAGCCCTATGTCCTTATTTTGTCCCGAATGCTAGGACGCACCACCTTCCTCTGCCAAAACTGCTTATCATAGCAGAGCCACATCTCCCCCTGCCCATAAACCCGGTGAGCCTCCCCAATCGCATCCATATAACAGAAAAGGGCAGAACAATGTTCCGGTGCCTTCTCACAGATAACGCTTGCCAAAATGAAAAACATTTGCAACCGATTTGAGAACGTCTGAGGGATCAACCGATAACGTCGTTTCTCCTCTTCTTCCTTCTTACTTCTTACTTTGATCCCGTTTACCCATATCAAGATTACATTTTTCAAGAGGGAAAAGAGAGAATATTTCCACATATTCATTTTTCCATATATTTTCCCTCACCTCCTGCTTCAAATGAGCGTCCAGAGGGCCCTTGAAGCAAACGTAAACCTCCCCCTTTGCCTTGCCATCTAACCGCACCCTGTCCACCTCCTTATACTTTTCCATCTGCACTGACACAGTCACCCCCACCTCTTTAGCCACCGACTCGTACCTATAGACTGCACATTCATAACGGCAAACCCACCGGACGGATGAACCCACGCCGGATCTGGAAATTGACTCTGCAGCAACCCTTCTCCCTTGCAGCGTGCTAAAAGCTCCCTAACACAAACTAACAACTCCTGAACTCCGCCCCCTGCAGTGTGCCCCATCATAGAAGGTGCCCGCCGTTACCTAAATTTAAGGAAGTTCCCGCCCAGAACCTACCCCTGGGACCGAAATATTACTGGAAATGAACATGAAAGGGACATGGACTCACCGGGCTATGCAGGTGCTGTGTCCCCTCTAACTGTAACGAAGGAATCCCCTCGTCGTCCATCTTCTTCCACAGCGTCCCAGTCGCCTGCTTCGTCCAGACCACCAGGCCCTGAACATGCGATGCCAGAACGGCAACCGCGGCTCCCCTCTGGAACTTCAGGAGCCGCTTCTGACACCTGGGCCCCCCCCTTTCCCCCTTCTGGAACTGCCTGGACCAAAGAGCCAGTGGGGCACTGCCCACCGGCGACTTGCCACACCACCGCCCTCTGCGGCCTTTGGGTAGATTCTGGAGAGTACGCTAGACCATTACAAAGTAGACTAGCGGGCCGCCCGACTGGAGCATTGCCAGGCCGTCCCACCACACGCAGTGTTACAGGAGGCTGTTCCAGAAACAAGGAAGCCGTCCGTCCTGCCTCCGCAGTGACAGGCCGGGAAGAAGGATTTCTCCTAGAGAGGGCTCTGCAGCACTGGGTATTGGAGTGGGGGACCCGGCCTGATCGGTCCCTAGAAGGGCTCTGAACTTGCTGCCAGACTCGCGGCGTAACTTCCACACTCCGGCACGCAGGAGGATTTGCCCGCCGGGAACGCAACCGCTGGGGAGAGAAAGACCTAAAAAAAGCGGCAGGTCTAAGTACAACTGAGCCGAAGGCAGAAGGCCCCAATGACTCACTAGGCACGGAAGCCACCAACCCCTCCACGGCCATCTCACGTGGACCAGTCCTCCCGAGCTCCTGCTCCAGCCATGCCCGTTTAGCGATAGCAGCCCTAAGCTGCACAATCAATGCCTCCATAGCAGGGTAAGTAAACAGACAGCGGGACAAACTGCTACTTGTGCTGCCTGCTCTGTACTGGCGCCAGAATCTCTACTTTTGCCCCCTATATAACCCCATGACTTTGCCCCCACTCATTACTTTTTCCTTTGAATATGGGTCCGGACTCTACTCACAAACATATACACTTACCTTTTGTAGGTAGCTGGACTTTTCACATGCAGTCTGGTCAAGTAGTTGGATCCTCTTAATAGGTCAGCAGTGGTGGTTCCATTGAGTCCAGTAGTCAGGGCAGACAGGGGCAGGAGGGGCAGATACCTCTCAGATATAGTGCTGCCCCGAGAAGAGGTCAAGAAGAGTGCACACTAGGCTCTGTTATTAGCTTCTAGCTGTTATCACTGCTTCAGCCCCATACGACAGGAGGAGAGCCTGATGTGAACATGCCTGTCCTGCTCTCTGCCTGTACTGTCTCTGCAGACTTCCTCCACCTCCTGTTCGTCCCCGACTGCTGAAGTCTAATGATAGAACAGCTGGAGGACAGAAGAGGACAAGCAGGATAGAGAAACAAGGTCCTGTGTGATGCAGCAAAGGAGGTTTTAACCAGCACACTGGTCCAATGTTTACAGCTCCTGGGCCTCTCTTTTGCCGTCCCCACTGCGATGCTGCAGGCTGCCGCCTGAGGCCATTGGCTCAACCCGCCTCATGGTAGGTGCGGCCCTGTATGTTATGTGTACATTTTAAACTCCTTTGCTTTAAACATGTGCCATGGTAAATGTACGGTGCTGGTTGCTTGAACACTAATTTGTGTGTCCTATTTCAAAATCACTGTAGCATTTTGTAGGACTGTAATAAAATAAAACCCCTATGGCTGACAACAAAAAGGATAATTTCAATCCTTCTGAAAACAGATGTACAAATAAGCTCAAGAATGGCTTTATTATTTTTAGATTTAAATACCTTCCATCTAATGTTTAGAACTGTAATAGCACATCTTCTTATGTCTACTAAACTCATAATGACCAGATATTGGAAAAAGTCAACACAACCTCTTGTACAAGAAGTAATAGCCCAACTAAACACCACCTGTATGCATGAAAAGATGTTTGCCAATCAAAATCATAAATATGAACAATTTATTCAAAAATGGGAAGTCCGGATTGAAAGACCATACTACACAACCTGAATGCCTGCCTATTCAATAATATTATAATTGTTAATACAGTCATGTCTTGTATAATTTATTAAAATTCACTTTTGTTACTTTGTATATGTATTTCAAAGTACAAACACTGCGTAATATATTGGTATATATTTGATCTGAATGACTCCCTTGAGTAAAGACTGAGTATGTATTAGAAAATAGTTTGGAGCAAAATATGAATATGTTTCGTAAATAATTATCATCTAAGAATAAACTATCCAACACTTAAATTCATTTGATGATTCAAATACAATGATGATGTTTTTTTTTTAGCATTGATGTACCTATGTATATTATTCTGATTATTATGCAACGTGTGAACTGTTTTCTACACCTTGAACAATCTCAAATGCTATGTTTTGCAAATCTGCGGGTGAATTGTTGTCCCATTCATTTCAATGGGCCTATACACACGACCGTGGTTTCCACGGACCGTGCATCGCCCATGAGCCTGGACTGCAAAAAGATAGGACATGTCTTATTACGGCCGCATTTTGCGGTCCAGGCTTGTTGCAATAAATGCACACGGCCATGTGCACGGCCTGTGATTTGTGGGCAGCCACCAGTGAAACTCCGCGGCCGTCCGAGCCGCAAATCACAGCACGTGCACACCACTGCGGTCGTGTGCATGAGGCTTAAGAGTAACTGGAATGTGTGGGGTTTTTTTGCCATTTTTGTCGGAAAAATTATTATTCATAAAGTACAAAGTTAATGCTACTAATATGTTCATATTATTATTGTTAGCTATAGACTGGTATTAACTATAATATTTGATTATTTTATGGTTGCCAACTTGTCTTTAACCACTTCATGACCAGGCTCATTTTTAAGTTTTAGCTATGTGCCAATTTAAAAGCAAATTGTTCTTTTATTACTCTTCCAACCTACATGTATTTGGTCTTTTTATCTCAGAACATATTGGGCTTTCATATTGTGTAAAAAAAAAAATAATAAAAAAATATATATATTTAACTTTTTTTAAAAATATGGAAGGAAAAATTGGGAAAATAAAAGGAAAAAAAATGTGAATGTGATTTTATGTGATATTTTTTTTACATCCGGTGCATGCTACTGGGTAAACACACCTAAATACATATTTATTATATTTATTGCCGACTTCAGCAATACCAAATATGTGTGCATTTCGTACACGCTGGTCGCAAGGCAGAGCTTACAATGAATGGTGCGCAGATTGCCTCTTGGAGAGCAAATTTCCAAATCTGGATTGCAGACTCACGCTGAGCAAAACTCACGGACTGTCTGCATGCCCCCATAGACTTACATAGGTCCGTACGACACGCGTGAAAAGCACGAGCGTTGCACGGACGTATATCACGCTCGTGTAAACGAGGCCTTATACTGTGAATCGCTGCTACAAATGTGTCAGCGTTTCACAGTGCAGTAGATAGATGGATGGATGATAGATAGATAGATAGATAGATAGATAGATAGATAGATAGATAGATAGATAGATAGATAGATAGATAGATAGATAGATAGATAGATAGATAGATAGATAGATAGATACAAACAAGATGTCAGCCGCACAGCCTTTCTAATCGTATGTGGGTGCCAGCCCGCCCAGGTCAGGGCTGATAGACCTGCTGCAATAAGATCCAAAAATCAGGCAGCACTCCAAGGTATAAGCAAAGTAGAAAAAGGTGCTTTATTGGTCAATAGAAAACACAACGTTTCAGCTCAACGCAGGAGCCTTTTTCAAGTGAACAAAATTCATGTCATGACCACATATATATATATAAGAGAACCAATATTATAAAAAAGTAGTGCCAATAAAGTGCAAATTGGTATATAAAGTTGCCAAAAGAAGTTATACAATGAATTAACATGTGCAACATCAGACAGAGGAAATGTATTACAACCGTGCTGTCCAAACCGGACTTCAATGTGAAACGTAGTACATAATATATCCAGAAAAAAGTTTAACAATCCTTATAATTGTGCATGATTAATACAGGTAATACATATGTGTAGATATCACTACACTTAAGAGACTCACCGCAATAAGGACCCGGCTCCATTGTAAACACAGCCCACGTGTACTGCTAACGACATTCCCAAGATGCTACTGCGCAGACTCAGAAGTGTCAGATTATCAGGGAATTGACGTTCGCACTGCGCATGTCACGCATGTGCAGTCCCGAACAGAGGCACCGTACCACCATATCTAAAGAGGGCAAAACGCCAATCAGTGATATATGAAGAGGCTCATGGTAAGTAATAGACTGACGGATGAAAGGGCTTTCACTCATACAGAATATGGAAAGACAGTTTGTGTTTATCAAATGTATATTGCAATGCTGGGTAAATATGTATATACACATATGCAAAGAAATCCAAAAATGGATATCATTCAGCACATAATACTATTACAATATGGGGGAATATATTCAAAACCCAAATCGAGGGTATTGTAAACAATAAGTCAAACACCTGTAATTATGGTGTATATGTATATACTGCATAGTTAACCCTTTCAGGACCAAGGGTCATCGATGCCTCAATGACCAGCCCCATTTTTTAAAATCTGACGTGTCATTTTATGTGGTAATAACTCTGGAATGCTTTTGCCAATCCAAGCGATTCAGAGATTGTTTTCTCGTGACATATTGTACATTATGTTAGTGGAAAAATTTGGTCTAAAAATTCATAGCTTATTTGTGAAAAACGCCAAAATGTAAAGAAATTTTTTCTAATTTTAAATGTAATCTATTTGTAAAACAGATAGTAATACCACACAAAATTGTTGCTAATTAACATCCCCCATAGGTCTACTTTATATTTGCATTGTTTTTTGAACATTATTTTATTTTTCTAGGATGTTACAAGGCTTAGAACTTTAGCAGCAATTTCTCATATTTTCAAGGAAATTTCAAAAGGCTATTTTGTCAAGGACCAGTTCAGTTCTGAAGTGGCTTTGATGGCCTTATGTACTAGATTGACCCCATAAATCACCCCATTTTAAAAACTGCACCGCAAGTATTCAAAACAGCATTCAGAAAGTTTATTAACCCTTTAGGCATTTCACAGGAATTAAAGCAAAGTAGAGGTGAAATTTACAAATGTCATTTTTTTTGCCGAAATTCATTTGTAATAAAAATTTTTTACAAATATCCCACATGAGGCTTTAGAATGATAATGGACCGAAGCACCGGCCTCAGAAGCAAAGGAGCACCTACAGGATTTTGGGGTCTTTTAGAATATATTTTAGGCACCATGTCAGGTTTGGAGAGGTCTTGTGGTGCCAAAACAGTGGAATCTCCTCAAAAGTGGTTTTGGAAACTACACACCTCAAGGAATTTATATAGGGGTATAGTTCGCATCTTGACCCGACAGGTCTTTTGCTATATTTATTGGAATATGTTTGTAAAAATTAAAATCTACTTTTTTTCTGAAAAAATATTATGTAATGCACCCTAAAACTTGTAAAGCTATTTCTCACAATTACGGCAATACCCCATATGTGGTAATAAACTGCTGTTTGGGCCCATGACAGAGCTCAGAAGGGAAGGAGCGCCATTTGGCTTCTGGAGCGCAGATTTTGCTTGGTAATAGTTCTGTTTGGGGTTTTGCTGGTATTTCAGTTTATAATGTGGTGGTACATGTAAGCTGGGCAAAGTACATCAGGGCATAATAAGAGGGTATAATAAGGGGGTAAATAAATAATTCATAGATGTATGGCCGGTGTCGCACTGATAAATGGTGCCCAATCTTATCCGCTTTTGGACACTCTGCACAATTTCTGTCGCTATATTCTGAGCGCCAGCTTTTTTTTATTTTTTCTCCACCGGAGCCGTGCGAGGGCTTATTTGTTATGTTACAATCTGTAGTTTTCATTGATACCATTTTAGGGTACATGTGATTTTTTTTATCACTTTTTATTCAACTTTTTTGGCAAGCAAAGTGACAAAAACAACATACATTTTGACAATGTTTTTGTCCTTTTTTTTACAGTAATCACTGTGCACTATAAATGACATTTTACTTTATTCTGCAGGTCGGTACGATTACGGCGATACCATATGTATATTATTTTTTTATATTTTTTATCACTTTTCTATAAAATTATTTATTTTTTGTGTCAACATATTCTGAGAGCCATCATTTTTTTATTTTTCAGTCAAAAAGCTGTGTAAGGGCTTGTTTTTTGTGGGACGGGTTGTAGTTTTTATTGGTATTATTTTGGGGTACATGCAAATTTTTAATCACTTTTTATTCTATATTTTGACCAAAAAAATAGTGATGCTAGTATTGTTTTTTTAATTATTTTTTGCGGTGTTCACCGTGAAGGAAAAATAATATTATAGTGTTATAGTTGGGGTCGTTACGAACGCGGTGATACTAAATATGTATACTTTTTTAAAGTTTTATTTTTTTTCCTATAGTAAAAGATTTATTATAGGAAAAAAAGCATTTTATGTTTTTGTAACTTATAACTTGTTTTTACACTAATATAAAACATTTTTATTACTTTTTATTTTTTTACTTTTTACTTGTTTTACTTGAAGACCTGCAGCACTGATGGCTGCTATAATACATTACACTACCTAGGTAGTGTAACGTATTATAAACTGTCAGTGTGACGTTGACAGTTACTCTAACAGGAAGCCTATGAGGACCACTGGAGGACCACTGGATCTATAGGGGATCTCCTCTCCTGACATGACTGTTGCAGGTAATCCTTGTATTCTAAATATCTCTGTGTACCCAGAGCTAATAGACAAATGCATGTTACCATTCCCATTGTCAGGAGGATGTGTTCCTACACAGTGTGATACTGTCAGTAATGGTTGGAGACTATCATTTGTCCAAGTGCACAAAAATAAAGCTCTATCTGTTATGGAAAAAAGAAGCAAAAAAACATAAAAAAATAAATAGTAATAGATGTTGAAACCACATGTACTTATGAATGCAAAATTTTGCTTATATCACGTCCTGTGGCATATTACAACTTCATATCACCTTCGCATTCTGCAGAGCCTGACTATGGCATCCATTGCATGGTATGGGACCATACTGTACCTCCACATGCCTCCGATTCCATGGGAAGCTCCATCACATGCTGTATTAGGCTGGAATTACGTATGCAGTTTTTGGTACAATACTCCTTCCTTTATACTTTAACTGTCTTTTGGATCTACTCATAGTTTTGGCTCCACAAACTGCATAAAAAACTGCATTTCATTTGTGATTCCAGCCATACAACGGTTCCCCCCAGGAAGCATTACTTTTAGGGAAGATTATCTCCATAATATGGGGACATATGGACATAGGCTTCTTGCAAATGGGTGATATTATCCTGGTCCTTAGGGAATTAAGATAAGATCTGGAATTTAAAGTTCATGGATAAAACCACATTATTTTATGGTAACATCTGCAAGGATGATTGATTCAAGAGATAAGGCCTCTGATTTCTGAATGTTGCGATCTGAAATCAACTTCTCCTCCAGTACATGCTTGAACCCTTACTGCTACGTGGCCCGCGGCATGAGTGGTCCGTAAGCTCCGCTAGCAGCCATTATGGCTGCTACAGCGGTAGTGACGCCACATTCAATTGTATCTGCGTCCTTTAGACGCAGATACTATCAAACACTATGACAGAGTGGGGGGGGTATCTCCCCGCTCTGCCATAGGCTACAGGCCACATTCGGTCTGCAGCTTATCAGGTGCAGGGTCAGGATCCCTGCGCAGGCTGGCGTGATGACGTCACAGGATCACACCGGCCTATGCAAGTACCACTTCAGCGTTGAGGAGCTGCTAAGTTCGTCGGGGGAACGGGTCCCAGGTGAATATATTTTTTTGTTTAGGGGGTGATATATCGCACTATATACAAGGGAGGTGAGGTGCTATCTACAAGGGGGGGCTGTATAGCACTGTACGGGGGGCTGTATAGCACTGTACTGGAGGCTATATAGCACTGTACGGGGGGCTGTATAGCACTGTACGGGGGATGAATAGCACTGTCTACAGGGGGGGCTGTATAGCACTGTCTGCAAGGGGGGCTGAATAGTACTGTCTATAGGGTTGCTGTATAGCACTGTCTACAAGGGGGGCTGTATAGCACTGTCTACAGGGGGGCTGTATAGTACTCTCTACAAGGGGGGTTGTATGGAATTATCTACAGGGGGGCTGTATGGCACAATCTACAGGGAGGCTGTATGGCACTATCTACAGGGGGCTGTATTGCACTATCTACAGGGGGACTGTATGGTACAATCTACATGGGGGCTGTGTGGCACAATTTACAGGAGGGGGCTGCATGTCACTATCTACAAAGGGCACTATTTACAAGGGGGGCTGTGTGTGGCACCCAGGGGAGGGAGGTTCAGTCAAAAGTTTGCTATGGGGCCCAGTGTTTCCTAGTTACGCCACTGGAAGAGTGTCATACGGAGAGTTTTTTTTTAAGTCTAGCATAGGCTACTACTAATGCTATACGTGATCTATTGCGGCTCAGCAAAATGTAAAAATGTATGAACATGTGGTTTTTAGTTTACATTTTTATCAAACTGCATAAGCCCACTTGCCACTTCACGGCGACTTCTATTAACCCCTTCCATCTTTGGCCACTTTTGACCTTCCTGACAGAGCCTCATTTTTCAAATCTGACATGTTTCACTTTATGTGGTAATAACTTTGGAATGTTTTCACCTATCCAAGCGATTCTGAGATTGTTTTCTCATGACACATTGGACTTTATGTTACTTGCAAAATTTGCTCGATACATTCAGTATTTAATTGTGAAAAACACCAACATTTAGTGAAAAATTGCAAAAATTTGCATTTATCTAAATTTTAATGTATCTGCTTGTAAGACAGGCAGTTATACCACACAAAATTGTTGCTAATTAACATCCCCCATATGTCTACTCTAGATTGGCATAATTTTTTGAATATCATTTTATTTTTCTAGGACGTTACAAGGCTTAGAACTTTAGCTGCAACTTCTCACATTTTCAGGAAAATTTCAAAAGGCTATTTTTACAGGGGGCAGTTCACTTGTGAAGTGGCTTTGAGGGCTTTATATATTAGAAACCCCAAATAAGTCACCCCATTTTAAAAACTCCACCCCTCAAAGTATTCAAAACAGCATTTAGAAAGTTTCTTTACCCTTTAGACGTTTCACAGGAATTAAAGCAATTAGAGGTGAAATTTACAAATTTCCTTTTTTTTTTTGCAGAAATTCAATTTAAATCCATTTTTTTGTAACACAGAAGGTTTTACCAGAGAAATGCAACTCAATATTTATTGCCCACAGTCTGCAGTTTTTAGAAATATCCCACATGTGCCCCTAGTGTGGTAATGGACTGAAGCACCGGCCACAGAAGCAAAGGAGTACATAGTAAGTCTTGGGGCCTCCTTTTTATCAGGTTTGAAGGGCTCTTGCGGTGCCAAAACAGTAGAAACCCCCCCAAAAGAGACCCCATTTAGGAAACTAGACCCCTCAAGGACATTTTCTAGGGGTATAGTGAGCATTTTGACCCCACAGGTTTATTGCAGAAATTATTGGAAGTAGGCCGTGAAAATTAAAATCTACATTCTTTCAAAGAAAATGTAGGTTTAGCTAATTTTTTTCTCATTTCCACAAGGACTAAAAGAGAAAAAGCACCACCACATTTGTAAAGCAATTTCTCCTGCTTAAAACAACACCCCACATGTAGTCCTAAATGGCTGTTTGGACACACGGCAGGGCTTAGAAGGGAAAGAACGCCATTTGGCTTTTGGAGCTCAAATTTAGCAGGAATGGTTTGCAGAGGCCATGTCACATTTGCAAAGCCCCCGAAGGGACAAAACAGTGGAAACCTCCCGCAAGTGACCCCATTTTGGAAACTACACCCCTTGAGGAATTCATCTACCGGTGTAGTGAGCATTTTGACCCCACAGGGGTTTTATAGATTTTATTAGGATTGGGCAGTGAAAATAAAAAAAATCTTTTTTGTTCAATAAGACGTAGTTTTAGTTCAAAATTTTTCATTTTCTCAATAAATAAAGGAAAAAAGAATGACATTTGTAAAGCAATTTCTCCGGAGTATGGCAATACCCCACATGTGGTCATAAACTGCTGTTTGGGCACACGGTAGGGCTCAGAAGGGAAGGAGCGCCATTTGGCTTTTGGAGTGTAGATTTTGCTGGATTGGTTTCTGGGCACTATGTTAGATTTGCAAAGCCCCTGTGGGACCAAAACAGTGGAAACCCACCACAAGTGACCCCATTTTGGAAACTACACCCAACAAGGTATTCACCTAGGGGTTTAGAGAGAATTTTAACCCCGCAGGCGTTTTGCAGAAATTAGTGTACACTCCATGTTGCAGAGTGAAAATTTTATTTTTTCCATGGATATGCCAATATGTGGGGCCCAGCTTGTGCCACCATAACAAGACAGCTCTCTAATTATTATGCTGTGTTTCCCGGTTTTAGGTTTGAGGCCTAATTTGGCAATTTACACAGTATTGGTTCACAATTGGAGAGGCTCTTATGGGAAATAATAAAAGAAACTGCTGAGAAGTGACCCCATTTTGGAAACTACACCCCTCAATGCATTTATTAAGTGGTGTAGTGAGCATTTTCACCCCACAGGTCTTTAAAATAAATGATTGCGCTGCAGATGGTGCAAAGTAAAAATTACTAATTTTCCCTAGATATGCCATTTCAGTGGGAAATATGTCGTGCCCAGCTTATGCCACTGGAGACACACACCCCAAAAATTGTTAAAAGGGTTCTCCCAGGTATGGCGATGCCATATATGTGGAAGTAAACAGCTGTTTGGGCACGCTGTAGGGCTCAGAAGGGAACCTCTCCTTCCTGGTTCCCTAATTTTGGTGCCTTGATAATTTGCCTCTTGAAACAGAAGAAATGTTCCCCTTGGGCTGGCACAACTGCATATTTTTCTTTGCTGACTTAGTGGAGCCTTAACTTATTTTATTTTTTCATAGATGTAGTGGTATGAGGGCTGTTTTTTTTTTTTGCGGGGAAGAGCTGTAGGTAGTTATTATTGGTACCATTTTGGGCTACATGCAACTTTTTGATCACTTGTTATCCTTTTTTTGGGAGGCAAGGTAATCAAAAAACAGCAATTCTGCCATAGTTTTTTTAGGTTTTTTTTATACAGCGTTCACCATGCGTTATAAATTACATGTTACCTTCATTCTGCGGGTCAGTACGGTTCCGGCGATACCTAATTTATAGAACTTTTTTATGTTTTAGAAACTTTTTGCACAAAATTTCTTTTGTAAAAATAATGTATTTTTTCTGTCGCCAAGTTGTAAGAGCCATAACTTTTTCATTTTTTCATGGACGGAGCTGTGTGAGGGCTTGTTTTTTGCTAGATGAGTAATAGTTTTTATAGGTACCATTATTGGATACATGCGACTTTTTGATCACTTTTTATTTCAATTTTTGTAAGACAAAGTGACCCCAAAAAAAGCAATTCTGGCATTATAGGTTGTTTTTTATTGCTATATCAGGTTAAAGTGCTGATAGGTTATCAGTACATGATCGGTGGGGGTCTGACGCCAGGTCCCCGCACAGAGCAGCTGGTCCCGTGCCAGCTACCGGAGCGACTTATAGGTGCGGGGTCCGGGTGTCGGACCCGCACCGATGATATACTGATGACCTATTCGGTGGATAGGTCATCAGTTGTCAGAAGGTGGACAACCCCTTTAACCCCTTCCCGACATTTGACGTAAATGTAGGTCATGGAAAGCATTGACTTCCCGCAAAATGCCGTACATTTACGTCAAATGTTTGGCACCGGCTCAGAAGCTGAGTCGGTGCCATCATCGTCGGATCTCAGCTGTATCTTACAGCTTACATCCGACTGTAACGGCGGGGACCGAAATTAGCTTCGATCCCCGCCATTAACCCCTTAAAGAGGCTCTGTCACCAGATTGTGCAACCCCTATATGCTATTGCAGCAGATAGGCGCTGCAATGTAGATTACAGTAACGTTTTTATTTTTAAAAAACGAGCATTTTTGGCCAAGTTATGACCATTTTCGTATTTATGCAAATGATGCTTGCAAAAGTACAACTGGGCGTGTTGAAAAGTAAAAGTACAACTGGGCGTGTATTATGTGCGTACATCGGGGCGTGTTTACTACTATTACTAGCTGGGCGTTGTGTATAGAAGTGTCATCCACTTCTCTTCACAACGCCCAGCTTCTGGCAGTGCAGCACTGTGACGTCACTCACAGGTCCTGCATCGTGTCGGCACCAGAGGCTACAGTTGATTCTGCAGCAGCATCAGCATTTGCAGGTAAGTAGCTACATCGACTTACCTGCAAACGCCGATGCTGCTGCAGAATCATCTGTAGCCTCTGGTGCCGACACGATGCAGGACCTGTGAGTGACGTCACAGTGCTGCACTGCCAGAAGTTGGGCGTTGTGAAGAGAAGTGGATGACACTTCTATACACAACGCCCAGCTAGTAAAAGTAGTAAACACGCCCCGATGTACGCACATAATACACGCCCAGTTGTACTTTTACTTTTCAACACGCCCAGTTGTACTTTTGCAAGCCTCATTTGCATAAATACGAAAATGGTCATAACTTGGCCAAAAATGCTCGTTTTTTAAAAATAAAAACGTTACTGTAATCTACATTGCAGCGCCTATCTGCTGCAATAGCAGATAGGGGTTGCAAAATCTGGTGACAGAGCCTCTTTAAGTGCAGCGCTCAAACGCGATCGCTGCACTTAAGGTGTTTGCAGCTCATCGGAGCCCCAGCAATGAAATTGCCGGGGTTCCGGTGGCTGCAATGGCAACCGGAGGCCTAATACTGGCCTCCCGGTCTGCCTAGCACCGAAGCCAGTCAAGATCCGCCCGGCGGCGGAGCCTGATCGGCTTCTGTAGCTGCCGGCAAGATGGCGCCGGGTCAGGAGCTTATCCGGCGTCATCAGCGGTGGAAGTCAGCTGTAAAGTACAGCTGACATCCACCTGTAACGGCAGGAACCGGAGCTAGCTCCGATCCCTGCCATTAAACCCTTCGATGCAGCAATCGAAAGCGATTGCTGCATCGTAGCGGTTACTAGCAGATCGCCAGCCCTGAGAGGCAATCGGGACTGGCGACTGCTGTTATGGCAACAGGAGACACAATGGTCTCCTGCTCTGCCATTACGGAAGCCGATATAGACCCCGCCGGGAGGCGAAGCCTAATCGGCTTGCTGTCAGTGAATGACTGACAGATCTAATATATTGCACTACATAGGTAGTGCAATGTATTAGAAAAAAAAAAATCTGACCGTTGAACCTTCAAGTCCCCTAGTGGGACTTGAAGAAAAGTGTAAAAAAAAGTGTAAAAAAAAGTGCAGAAAATAAAAGTTTGAAAACAATAAAAGTTTCAAGTAATCAAATAAAACACAATCCCCATTTTACTCTTATCAAGTCCTTTATTATTGAAAAATAATAATAAACCATATGTATTTGGTATCGCCACGACCGTAACGACCTGAGGTATCAAAATATTATATTATTTATTGCACGCGGTGAACAGCGTAAAAAAAAAACGTAAAAAACTTTACCAGAGTTTCTGTTTTTTGGTCACTTTGCCCTACAAATATTAGAATAAAAAGTGATCAAAAAGTCGCACGTATCCAAAAATGGTACCTATAAAAACTATAGCTCGTCCCGCAAAAAACAAGCCCTCATACACCTCCATCGACAAAAAAATTAAAAAGTTATGGTTCTCACAACTTGGCGACAGATAAAATACATTCTTTTTACAAAAGTAATTTTATTGTGCAAAAAGTTGTAAAACATAAAAAAGTGCTATAAATTAGGTATCGCCAGAATCGTACTGACCCACAGAATAAAGTTAACATGTAATTTATAACGCATGGTGAACGCTGTATAAAAAAAACGAAAAAAGCTGTGCCAGAATTGCGTTTTTTTGTTTACCTGGCATCCCAAAAAATAGGATAAAAGGTGATCACAAAGTCACATGTATCCCAAAATGGTACCAATAATAACTACAGCTCGTCCCGCAACAAACCAGCCCTCATACCGCTACGTCTATGAAAAATAAAATTAGTTATGGCTCCAATAAGTCAGGAAATAAAAAAATATGCAGTTGTGCCCAAGGGGAACATTTCTTCTGTTTCAAGAGGCGATTTATCAAGGACCTAAAATTAGGGAACCAGGAAGGGGAGAGCCCAAACATATCCGCTGGAAGCGACGGTGCCCGTATTATACCAGGACAACACTTTCCCAGCAAAATTCCCCAAACTACAAAAGGTGCGGAGTGTGGACCAAAAGGGGGATAAGAAATGACACCATTTATCAGTGCGACACTGGCCTGTGCGGAAAGGATTGCTTCACAGCGCAACACACATCTATGGATTATTTTTATTTTTTTATACCACCTGACTATGCCCCTTATATACTCCGCCCGCTTACATGTACCCCCACATTATAAAACACCAGCAATACTCAAACAAATATAGTACCAAGCAAAATCCGCTCTCCAAAAGCCAAATGGTGCTCCCGCGGCTCTGAACCCTACAGCGTCCCCAAACAGCAGTTTCCTTCAACATATATGGTATCGTCATACCCGGGAGAACCCTTTTAACAATTTTTGGGGTGTGTGTCTCCAGCGTCATAAGCTGGGCATGACATATTTGCCACTGAATGGCATATCTAGGGAAAAATATAAATTTTGAATTTGCACCATCCGCAGCGCATTCATTTATGGAAAATACCTGTGGGGTGAAAATGCTCACTACACCCCTTAATAAATGCCTTGAGGGGTGCAGTTTCCATAGTGGGGGTCACTTATCAGGGGTTTCTTTTTATTATTTCACATCTGAGCCTCTGCAGTTGTGAACCAATACTTTGTAAATCGCCAAATTAGGCCTCCACTCCGCATGGTACTCTTCACTTCTGAGCCCTGTCATATGTCCAGACAAAAGATTAGGGCCACATGTAGGGTGTGTCTAAAACCGGGAAACACCACATAATAATTAGAGAGCTGTCTTGTTATGGTGGCACAAGCCGGGCACCACATATTGGCATATCTATGGCAAAAAATCCCATTTTCACTCTGCAACATCGAGTGAACACTAATTTCTACAAAACACCTGCAGGGTTAAAATGCTTACTACACCCCTTGGTAAATGCATTGATGGGTGTAGTTTCCAAAATGCGGTCACTTCTGGGGGGTTTCCACTGTTTTGGGCCCACAGGCGCCCAGAAACCAATCCAGCAACATCTGCACTCCAAATGGCGGTCCTTCCCTTCTGAGCCCTGCTGTTTGCCCAAACAGCAGTTTATGACCACATATTGGGTATTGCCGTACTCGGGAGAAATTGCTTTACAAATGTTGGGTTCTTTTTTTCCTTTATTTGTTGAGAAAATGAAAAAATTTGCGCTAAGGCTACGTCTTATTGAAGAAAAAGGACTGTTTTTATTTTCACTGCCTAATTCTAATAAATTCTATGAAACATCTGTGGGGTCAAAATGCTCACTACACCCCTAGATGAATTCCTCAAGAGGTGTAGTTTCCTAAATGGAGTCCCTTTTTGGGCGTTTTCATTGTTTTGTCCCCTCAGGGGCTTTGAAAATGTGACCTGGCCTCCGCAAATCATTCCTGCTAAATGTGATCTCAAAAAGCCAAATAGTGCTCTTTCCCTTCTAAGCCCTGCCGTGTGTCCAAACAGCCGTTTATTACCACATGTGGGGTATTGTTTTACTCGAGAGAAATAGCTTTACAAATTCTGTGGTGCTTTTTCTCCTTCAGTCCTTCTGGAAATGAGAAAAAATTAGCTAAACCTAGATTTTCTTTGAAAAAATGTAGATTATTATTTTCAGGGCCTACTTCCAATAATTTCTGCAAAAAAACTGTGGGGTCAAATCGCTCACTATAACCCTAGATAATTTCCTCAATGGGTGTAGTCTCCAAAATGGGGTCACTTGTGGGGGGTTTCCACTGTTTTGTCCCCTCAGGGGCTTTGTAAATGTGACATGGCCTCCACAAACCATTCCTGCTAAATGTGAACTCCAAAAGCCAAATAGCGCTCTTTTCCTTCTCTGCCACGCCGTGTCTCCAAACAACCGTTTATTACCACATGTGGGGTATTGTTTTACTCGGGAGAAATTGCTTTACAAATTTTGCGGTGCTTTTTCTCCTTCAGTCCTCGTGGAAATTATAAAAAATTAGCTAAACCTACATTTTCTTTGAACAAATTTAGATTGTCATTTTCAGGGCCTACTTCCAATAATTTATGCAAAAAAACCGTTGCGTCAAAACGCTCACTATACCCCTAGATAATTTCCTCAATGGGTGTAGTTTCCAAAATGGGGTCACTTGTGGGGGGTTTCCACTGTTTTATCCCCTCAGGGGCTTTGTAAATGTGACATGGCCTCCGCAAACCATTCCTGCTAAATTTGAGTTCCAAAAGCCAAATGGCGCTCTTTCCCTTCTCAGCCTCGCCGTGTGTCCAAACAGCCGTTTATTACCACATGTGGGGTATTGTTTTACTCGGGAGAAATTGCTTTACAAATTTTATGGTGCTTTTTCTCTGCCTAATTCTAATAAATTCTATGAAACATCTGTGGGGTCAAAATGCTCACTACACCCCTAGATGAATTCCTCAAGAGGTGTAGTTTCCTAAATGGAGTCCCTTTTTGGGCGTTTTCATTGTTTTGTCCCCTCAGGGGCTTTGCAAATGTGACCTGGCCTCCGCAAATCATTCCTGCTAAATGTGATCTCAAAAAGCCAAATAGTGCTCTTTCCCTTCTAAGCCCTGCCGTGTGTCCAAACAGCCGTTTATTACCACATGTGGGGTATTGTTTTACTCGAGAGAAATAGCTTTACAAATTTTGTGGTGCTTTTTCTCCTTCAGTCCTTCTGGAAATGAGAAAAAATTAGCTAAACCTAGATTTTTTTTGAAAAAATTTAGATTATTATTTTAAGGGCCTACTTCCAATAATTTCTGCAAAAAAACTGTGGGGTCAAATCGCTCACTATAACCCTAGATAATTTCCTCAATGGGTGTAGTCTCCAAAATGGGGTCACTTGTGGGGGGTTTCCACTGGTTTGTCCCCTCAGGGGCTTTGTAAATGTGACATGGCCTCCACAAACCATTCCTGCTAAATGTGAACTCCAAAAGCCAAATAGCGCTCTTTTCCTTCTCTGCCACGCCGTGTCTCCAAACAACCGTTTATTACCACATGTGGGGTATTGTTTTACTCTGGATAAATTGCTTTACAAATTTTGCGTTGCTTTTTCTCCTTCAGTCCTTGTGGAAATTATAAAAAATTAGCTAAACCTACATTTTCTTTGAACAAATTTAGATTGTCATTTTCAGGGCCTACTTCCAATAATTTATGCAAAAAACCTGTTGCGTCAAAACGCTCACTATACCCCTAGATAATTTCCTCAATGGGTGTAGTTTCCAAAATGGGGTCACTTGTGGGGGGTTTCCACTGTTTTATCCCCTCAGGGGCTTTGTAAATGTGACATGGCCTCCGCAAACCATTCCTGCTAAATTTGAGTTCCAAAAGCCAAATGGCGCTCTTTCCCTTCTCAGCCTCGCCGTGTGTCCAAACAGCCGTTTATTACCACATGTGGGGTATTGTTTTACTCGGGAGAAATTGCTTTACAAATTTTATGGTGCTTTTTCTCTGCCTAATTTTAATAAATTCTATGAAACATCTGTGGGGTCAAAATGCTCACTACACCCCTAGATGAATTCCTCAAGAGGTGTAGTTTCCTAAATGGAGTCCCTTTTTGGGCGTTTTCATTGTTTTGTCCCCTCAGGGGCTTTGCAAATGTGACCTGGCCTCCGCAAATCATTCCTGCTAAATGTGAACTCCAAAAGCCAAATAGCGCTCTTTCCCTTCTCAGCCACGCCGTGTCTCCAAACAACTGTTTATTACCACATGTGAGGTATTGTTTTACTCGGGAGAAATTGCTTTATAAATTTTGCGGTGCTTTTTCTCCTTTAGTCCTTGTGGAAATGAGAAAAAAATCGCTAAACCTACATTTTCTTTGAAGAAATGTTGATTTTAATTTTCACGGCCTACTTCCAATAATTTCTGTAAAAAACCTGTGCGGTCAAAATGCTCACTACACCCCTAGATAATTTCCTTGAGGTGTCTAGTTTCCCAGATGGTGTCACTTTTTGGGGATTTTTACTGTTTTGTCACTGCAAGAGCCCTTCAAACCTGACATGGTGCCTAAAATATATTCTAACAAAAATAAGGCCCCAAAATCCACTAGGTGCTCCTTTGCTTCTGAGGCCGGTGCTTCATTCCAGTAGCAAGCTACGGCCACATGTGGGATATTTCCTAAAACTGCAGAAACTGGGCAAAAAATATTGAGTTGCAATATTGAATTTATTTCTGCAGAAAAATATGAAATTTGTAAATTTCACCTCTACTTTGCTTTAATTCCTGTGAAATGTGTAAAGGGTTAAGACATTTTCTAAATGCTGTTTTGAATACTTTGAGGGGTGAAGTTTTTAAAATGGGGTGACTTTTTGGGGGTTTCTAATATATAAGGCCCTCAAAACCACTTCACAACTGAACTGGCCCCTGTAAAAATAGCCTTTTGAAATTTTCTTGAAAATGTGAGAAATTGCTGCTAAAGTTCTAAGCCTTGTGAGGTCATAGAAAAATAAAAGGATGTTCAAAAAACGATGACAATCTAAAGTAGACATATGGGTGATGTTAATTAGCAACAATTTTGTGTGGTATAACTGCCTGTCTTACAAGCAGATACATTTAAATTGAGAAAAATGCTAATTTTTGCAATTTTTCGCTAATTTTTGGTGTTTTTCACAATTAAATACTGAACATATCGAGCAAATTTTGCCAGTAACATAAAGTCCAATGTGTCACGAGAAAACAATCTCAGAATCGCTTGGATAGGTGAAAGCATTCCGGAGTTATTACCACATAAAGTGACACATGTCAGATTTGAAAAATGAGGCTCTGTCAGGAAGGTCAAAAGTGGCTAAAGAGGGAAGGGGTTAACATATAAACTATGCAAACCATGACTGCATTTACAATTATAATATCATTGAATAGGTATGCATTTAGGATGTGTAATATGAACTATATATCCAGACTTCATATTTGTGATTTTGATTGGCAAACATTTTATCATAAATACAGGTGGGCCATCACTTCTTGGATATGAGATGGAGTAGGTTTTTTTTCAGTATCTGTTCATTTTAAGTTTGGTAGATATTAGAAGATTTGCTATTACTGTTCTAAAAGTAGAATGAAAAGTGTGTAAATCCAAGAATAGTAAGGCCATACCTATTTTTAAATAGCAGGAGACTGCATAAGGTTATCTACCTATTTTGTTCTCAATTTGGCCACTGGGACTACCAGCAAAGGTGTGCTTTTTCCATCTTTTCACTTTTTTGTGGTGCTGTGTGGTGGTCTTTGTTGGTTAGGTGCTGTTTCTGTGGGGGGACGTGGCCCAGAGCCAAGGTGGCTTAGCCTGACAACATGGGTGCAGCTGGTCTCCGGGGTTGCTCCCTCTGCATGCACTGTGTTGCAGTGGCACTGGCTGCACTTGATAGAGTAGGGATCCACTTAACCCCCTCAGGACCAAGCTCATTTTGACCTTCAGGAACAGCCGAATTTTTTCAAATCTGACATGTGTCAGTTTATATGGTAATAACTTTGGAATGCTTTTACCTATCCAAGCGATTCTCGTGACATATTGGACTTTATGTTAGTGGAAAAAATGTGGTCAATAAATTCATTGCTTAGTTGTGAAATACACAAAAATGTAGAGAAAATTTGCAAAAATTATGATTTGTCTAAATTTAAATGTATCTGCTTTTAAAACAGATAGTAATACCACACAAAATACTTACTAATTAACATTTCCCATATGTCTACTTTATGATTGCTTCATTTTTTAAACGCCCTGTTATTTTTCTAGGACGTTACAAGGCTTAGAACTTTAGCAGCAATTTCTCACATTTTCAAGAAAATTTCAAAAGGCTATTTTTTCAGGGAACAGTTCAGTTCTGAAGTGGCTTTGAATGGCCCATATATTTGAAACCTTAAACCCTTATAAAACACCCTATTTTAAAAACTGCACCCCTCAAATTATTTAAAACAACATTCAGAAAGTGTTTTAACCCTTCAGGCGTTTCACAGGAATTAAAGGAAAGTAGAGGAGAAATTTACAAATTTCATTTTTTTGCTGAAATTCATTTCTAATTAAAAAAAATCTATAGCATAGAAAGTTTTACCAGAGAAATGCAACTCCATATTTATTGCCCAGATTCTGCAGTTTTTAGAAATATCCCATATGTGGCCCTAGTGTGCTAATGGACTGAAGCACAGGCCTCAGAAGCAAAGGAGCACCTAGTGGATTTTGGGGCCTCCTTTTTTTTTTAGAATATATTTTAGGCACCATGTCAGGTTTAAAGAGGACTTGTGGTGCCAAAACAGTGGAAACCCAACAAAAGTTACCCCATTTGGAAACGACACCCCCTCAAAGATTGTATCTAGGTATATACTTAGCATTTTGACCCCACAGTTTTTTTTCTAAAAAAAATGCAAACAAAAAAATTCAGAAAGAAATGATTTTTCTTATTTTTACAAGGAATAAAGGAGAAAAAGCACCCCAACATTTGTAAAGCAATTTCTCCTGATTACGGCAATATTCCATATGTGGTCATAAATTTTGCTGGAATGGTTTTCGGTGCCATGTCGCGTTTGCAATGCACTGGAGAGTCTAAAACAGTGGAAAACACCATTTTGGAAACTACACCCCTCAAGGAATTTTTCTTGGGGTATTTTTAGCATTTTGACCACCCAGATTTTTTGCTGAATTTATTGGAATTAGTCTGTGAAGATGAAAATCTACTTTTTTTTCTAAAAAAAACATAGAATTTTCAAATTTTTCAAGGAATAAAGGGGAAGAAGCACCCCAACATTTGTAAAGCAATTTCTCCCAAGTATGGCAATACCCCATTTGTGGTCATAAACTTCTGTTTGGACACACGGCACAGCTCAGAATGGCAGGAGCACTACTTGGCATGCAGACTTTGCTTGATTGGTTTTTACGCACCATTTTGTATTTGCAGAGTCCCTGAGGTACCAGTACAGTAGAAACCCCTAAAAAGTGACTCCACTTTGGAAACTACACCTCTCAGGGCATTCATCTAGGGTTGTAGTGAGCATTTTGACCCCACATAGATTTTCATAGATTTTATTAAAGTTAGGCAATGAAAATAATTTTTTTTATTTTTTCCAAATATTTGTCGTTTTAGCTCCCAATTGTTTATTTTCACGAGGGGTAATAGGAGAGAAAATACCACACAATTGGTTACTCAATTTCTTCCAAGTATGGCAATACCCAATGTGTGGCCCTAAACTGCTGTTTGGGCACATGGCAGAGCACAAAATGGAAGGAACGCTATTTGGCTTTTAGAGTGCAGATTTTGCTCGATTGGTGTACGGGCGCCATGTCACGTTTGCAGAGCCCCTGAGGTATAAGAGTACAGTAGAAACTCCTGAGAAGTGACCCCATTTTGGAAACTAGATCCCCTCAAGGCAGTTATCATTTTCCTGGACATATGACAGGGCTCAGAATTGGAAAGCACCATGTGCATTTGAGGTCTATTTTGGTGATTTTCACAGCATTGACCAACAATTGCAGGGCTCTGAGGTCAAATAGTAAAAGAAACCCCCAAGTAGTGACCTCTATTTTGGAAACTGTACCCCTCAAGGCATTTTCTAAGGGGTGTAGTGAGCATTTTGACCCCACAGGTTTTTTATTTATTTGTTAGAAATGAACACTCAGCAGATGGTGCAAAGTGGAAATTGCAATTTTCCAATGATATTCCAGTTTAGTACCCAATATGTGGTGCTAAGTTTGTGCCACTGCAGACAAATATCTCATAAACTGTTAAGCGGGTTCTCCCAGGTATGGCGATGCCATATATGTGGACTGTAACGGCTGCGGACTGAGCTGTTTGGGCACACTGTTGGGCTCAGAAGTGAGGGAGCGCCATTTGGCTTTTGGAGCGCAGATTTAGTTTGGTAGTTGTTCTGTTTGGGTATTGCTGATATTTTAGTTTATAATGTGGTGGCATATGTAATCTGTGTGGAGTACATCATGGCATAATAATAGGGTATAATAATGCGGTGAATAAATAATAATCTGCAGATGTGTGGCCAGTGTCCCACTGATAAATGGTGCCCAATCTTAGCCGCTTTTGGAACGCTCTGCACATTTTGTGTCGCCATATTCTGAGAGCCAGAATGTTTTTATTTTTTCTCCACCCGAGCCGTGTGAGGGCGTATTTGTTGCGGGACAATCTGTAGTTTTCATTGGTACCATATTGGGGTACATGCGATTTTTTTTTAGCACTTTTTGTTACATTTTTTGGCAAACAAGGTGACCAAAAATAAGCAATTCTGACAATGTTTTTTATTCTTTTTTTTATGGCGCGTTCACCGTGCACTATAAATTATATATTTACTTTATTCTGCGGGTCGATGCGATTACGGAAATACCATATGTATATAGTTTTTATTTCGGCTTTACAGCGTTTGCCCAATAAAATCACTTTTTTTTTTTTTTTAATAATTTCTTTTTTTATCATATGTTTTTTACTTTTCCGTAAAAAAGGTTGTTGGAATGCTTGTTTTTTTGCAGGACTGGCTGTAGTATTTATTGGTACAATTTGTGGGACCATGCAACGTTTTGATCACTTTTTAGTGCATGTCCATGTTTTGGGAGGGGTGGGGAACAAATAACAGCGATTCTGGAATTGGTTTTTATTTTATTTTTTTACTGGGTTCACCGTGCGGGGAAAAATAAAATGATATATTTATAGTTTGTGTCGTTATGAACGTGGCGATACCAAATATGTGTACTTTTTTTAATGTTTTCAGTTTTTTTCCCTATAATAAAAAGACTTATTATGGGAAAAAAGGCAGTTATTGTTTTTTTTAACTTGGAACTTTTAACTTTTTTACATTTTTATTAACCTTCTTTTAAGTTTTCTTTTTTGTCCCACTAGGGGACTTGAAGGCATGAATCCCTGATCACTATTCTAATACACTGCACTACCTACATAGTGCAGTGTATTAGAGCTCTCAGTTATCCACTGACAGCAAGCCTATGAGGTTTCGCCTGTGTGCGGGGCCTAATAGGCTTTCGTACTAGGCAGACCAGGAGGCCATTGTTAGGCCTTCATTGAGGGAATTTTGCCTTTTAGGGAAGATTGGTTAACCCCTTCGCGCTCAGTGACGTACTATTCCGTCATGGTAACCACATAGTTTGCGCTCCATGACGGTCCCAGTCAGTTGCTGCAGCTCCTATAGTGGGGACCAATCGCTGTAGCCCCACTGATTAACCCCTTAGAAGCCGCGTTCAATAGCGATCATGGCTTCTTAGGGGTTAAACCACCATCGACGGCCCGCTACATGATAGCGGGCAGCGATGGTTGCTGTTGCAACCGGATGCCTAATAATGGCGTCCGGCTATGCCATCTACGGAAGTCTAGTGGGTCCTGACAAAGTCAGGACCCACTATGCTTGCTGTTAACGAGTAACTGACAGCTCTAATACACTGCACTACGCATGTAGTGCAGTGTATTAGAATTGCGATCAGGACCTCCTGCCCTCAACTCTCCTAGTGGAACAAAGTAATAAAGTTAAAAAAAAGTTAAAAAAAAGTTAAGTAAAAATAAGAAAATAAAAGTTTTAAAAGTAATAAAAGTAAAAATCCCCCTTTTTCCCTTATCAGTCCTTTATTATTAATAAAAAATAAATAAATAAACAAACAAACAAATAAACTATACATAATTGGTATCGCCACATCCATAACGGCCTGAACTACAAAAGTATTTCATTATTTATCCTGGTCTGGTGAACGACATAAAAGAAAATAATAATAAACCATACCAGAATCACAAATGTTTGGTCACGTCGCCTCCTCTAGTATAGTTTCCAAAATAGGGTCACATTTGGGTGGTTTCCACTGTTTTGGCACCACAAGACCTCTTCAAACCGGGCATGGTGCCTAATAAAAAGGAGACCTTAAAATCCACTACGTGCTCCTTTGCTTCGGAGGCGGGTGCTTCAGTCCATTACCACACTAGGGCCACATGTGGGATATTTCTCAAAACTGAAGAATCTGGGCAATAAGTATTGAGTTGCATTTCTCTGGGAAAACCTTTTGTTTTACAGAAATAAAAATGAATAACAAGGATTTTCTGACAAAAAAAATAAATATGTAAATTTCACCTCTACTTTGCTTTAAATTCCTGTGAAACACCTAAAGGGTTAATAAACTTTCTAAATGCTGTTGTGAATACTTTGAGGGGTCTATGTTCTAAAATGGGGTGTTTGATAGGGGTTTCTAATATATGGGCGGCCCCTCAAAGCAACTTCAGAACTGAACTGGAACCTAAAAAAAAAAAAATGAGGCAATACTTCGCTTATACTGATAATGCAGTGCCCACCCCGAGATGACCCCAGTTTTGAATAAACAGAGATCCCGATTAGACCAGTTCAGTGCCCAGTTTTCCCAAGCATACACCCCCGAGAAGTGTATTTCTATTGATGAGTGCTTGGTACATTTTAAAGGGACGATTCAATTCCACCAATACGTGCCGAGTAAGAGGGCAAGGTATGGCGTGAATATGTGTAAGCTATGCGAGAGTGCATCAGGGTATATTAGGATATATGAAGGGAAGGACACCAGTATTCAGCCCACAGAATGCCCCCCCCCCCTTACTGGGAGTTAATGCAAAAATTGTGTGGGATTTGGTGCACCCAGTGATGGACCAGGGTTACTACCGCTACCTGGATGATTTTTATACCAGCGTCCCACTCTTCAAGTGCCTCGCTTCCAGAAGTACTGCGGCATGCGGCACTGCTAGAAGAAATCTGAGAGGCCTCCCTAAGACACTGCTTGGGCAAACACTCAGAAGGGGTGAGAGGAGGGCACATTCTAGCTGCAACATATTGTGTGTCAAGTACAAGGATAAGAGAGATGTCCTTGTATTGACAACAATACATGACCACACCAGTACCCATGTACCTGTATGAGGTACCAGTACAGAGACCCCCAAACCAGACTACATCCTGGACTACAATAGGTACATGGGAGGGGTGGACTTGTCAGATCAAGTCCTGAAGCCCTACAGCACCATGCGGTGTGGTATAAGAAGCTGGCCCTGCACATCATGTAGATGGCATTGTACAATGCGTAAGTGCTACTTCGATGTGCAGGCCAGACGGGAACATTCCTGGAATTTCAAGAGGTGGTTATCAAGAACCTAATCTTTAGGGACCAAGAAGGGGGGGGGCACTCAGTACTTCTGGAAGCCACACGTATCGTACCATGGCAACACTTTCCAGGAGAAGTTCCCGAAACTGGCAAGAAGGGAAAAAGTCAAAAGAGGTGCAAAGTCTGCTATAAAAGGGGGATAAGGAAGGACCCACTATATCAATGTGATACGTGTCCCGAAAAACCAGGGCTCTGTATGAAAGAGTGTTTTAAAATTTATCATACATCCCTTGATTTTTAATCTACCCCAGTTTTACTTACCCTGATGCACTCCGCACAGCTTATACCCCTCATCTTTCCCTTCTGAGCCCTGCTGTGTGCCCAGGCAGCTGTTAACAGCCACATGTAGGATATTGCCATACCCGGGAGAACCCACATTACAGTTTATGGGGTGTATGCCTCCGGTGGCACATGCTGGCCACAATATATTGGACACTGAATTGGCATATATTTATAGAAAATTGCAAATCCCACTCTGTACCATCTGCTGCGCATTATCTTTTACACAATACCTGTGGGGTCAAAATGCTCACTACACCTCTAGATGAATGCCTTAAGGGCTGTAGTTTTTAAAACGGGGTCACTTCTCGTGGGTTTCAGCTGTACTGGTACCTCAGGGGCTTCTGCATACATGACTTAGCACCAGAAAATCCCCAGTAGTTCAAATGGTGGTCCTTCCCTTCTGAGCCCTGCTGTGTGCCCAGGCAGCTCTTAACAGCCACATGTAGGGTATTGCCATACCCGGGAGAACCCACATTACAGTTTATGGGGTGTATGTCTCCGGTGGCACATGCTGGGCACAATATATCGGACACTGAATTGGCATATATGTATAGAAAATTGCAAATCTTACTCTGCACCATCTGCTGCGCATTATCTTTTACACAATACCTGTGGGGTCAAAATGCCCAATACACCTCTAGATGAATGCCTCAAGGGGTGTAGTTTTTAAAACGAGGTCACTTCTAAGGGGTTTCAACTGTACTGGTACCTCAGGGGCATAACTAGGAAAGACTGGGCCCCATAGCAAACTCTTGACCGGGGCCCCCTGGGTGCCACAAGCAGCCCCCCTTATAAATAGTGCCCCCTGTAGAATGTGCCATACAGCCCCCTGTAGACAGTGCTATATAGCCACGCCTATAGACAGTGTCACCCCCATTTGTAGATAGCGCCTCACCTCCCCCTTGTAGATAGTGCCATACAGCGCCCCTGTAGATATCGCCATCAGGCCCCCACTACATATAGCGCTATACAGCTCCCACTGTATATAGTGCCACACAGCCCCCCTCCCTTGTATATAGTGCCACACAGCCCCCCCCCCTTAGTAGAAAGTGCAGCGCAGCCCCCTTTAGTAGAAAGTGCCACACACAGACCCCTGTAGATTCTGCCACACTCAGCCCCCTGTAGATAGAGCCACAGCCCTCCCCCTTGTAAATAGTGCCATACAGTTCCCCCTTGTGTATAGTGCCACACAGCTCCCCCTTGAGTATAGTGCCAGACAGCCACCTTGTGTATAGTGGCACACAGCCCCCCCTTGTGTATAGTGCCACACAACCCACCCACCCCCCTTTTGTATAGTGCCACAAGGCAATTGTGCATCCGAGAAAGTTGTATCAGCCAGGGAGATGTCACTCAAAAATGGAAAGGTGGGTTTTGGAGGCAAGACTATGTGACTCTTCAGGATAGCGGCACCGCCCCATGACCCTCTAATGAGTAATTAGCATATAGCGTGCAACGGTTTAAGAGTGGATTTTAAAGATTTTGCTGCATCTGAAAAAAAATTTTAAGGGAATGTTTGGAAATATTGTCAGGTTATGTATTACCGCATGGTGGCGGTTCAAGGGGTTAAAACTACCTGACAAATTCCCATTAAATATACAATGAAAAGAGAACAAATCCATCTGCCCTGTAATTTTCCTATATAATTACAGATCCAGAACCAAGCTCTGACATATATACAGTACCACAACCAAGCTCAGTACATAAATACAGCACTAGAACCAAGCTCTGACATATATACAGCACCAGAACTAGTGGCGTAACTACCACAGTAGCAGCCGTAGCGGCTGCTACTGGGCCCGCGGCTTGAGGGGGCCCATGCCGCCAGCCGACATGCCCCCCCATATGCCCGGTGGCACCGCTAGCAGACGTTATTGCTGCTACAGCGGTAGTGCCGCTACTATGGGCCCGTGCCGCCGAGCCTCCAACAAGTATGGGCCGGGCGACACAGGCCCTCTCATGCCTGTAGGCGTCGCTAGCACCGGAGGGGGCCCCGCTGCTAACGACAGCCAAATACATGCACTAGCGCTGAATTACTGGACAATGACGCTGATTGGCTAGCGGCACGATGACATCATCGCTCCACTTCCATGCTTGAAAGGCGCTGATTGATCTGCCCCGCCAATCAGTGTCATTGGACGACGCTCGTTCAGCTCCTGCAGACCCGCTCAGAAGAGAGCGGATCTGCATCGCCAGCGAACAGGAACAGGATCATGTGAGTATGTAAAGTTATTTTTTCTCATAAAACTGTGAGTGGCATTATCTATAGCAATCTACAGGGGGGTCGTCTATATGTGGGCCACTATATACAGGGGGGTCTATATGTGGGGATGTGGGGCACTAGCTACAGGGGTGGTTTGTATGCGGGGCACAATCTACAGGGGGGGTCTGTATGTGGGGATGTGGGCTTCTATGTAGGTCACTATCTACAGAGGCTCTATGGGGGTCACTATCTACAGGGGGCTATGGGGTCACTATCTACAGGGGGCACGGTGTGTGTGTGTGTGTGTGTGTGTGTGTGTGTGTGTGTGACAGTGTATGGTACTATTATAATCAGGGACACAGTGTATGGCGCTATTATAGTTAGAGTTGCAGTGTATAGTACTATTATGTTCAGAAGCACAGTGTATAGTACTATTATATACAGGAGCACAGTGTATGGCGCTTTATTATATTTAGAGGTGTTGAGAATTTTATCTTTGTTTATAGGTGCAGAAATGTTTTAAAAGTGAGAAGCTGAAGAAATCTGAGCAGAAAACTGCAAAAAATGGGTCATGGCCGGTAGAAATCTATCATAGATGTCTGGCCCGGGTGAGAAGAAAAGGACTAGAATCTGAGACGTCACCGGTGAGTCACTTAATGTAAATGTTTACTCTGCCTCTAATCAGTATTGTAGTCACTGTATGATCTGCAGCGAGATGATGAGTGGTATGATTTTTTCTTGTGAAACAGCATCTCCCAGCATATCCTCACCATTGTTCGGGCCATGCTGGGAGCTGTAGTTTTACGCCGTACAAAACTATACGGCAGGGGTTGCACTAAATTGAGCTGTATTTGTTCTGGTGTTGTATATATGTACTGATCTTGGTTCTGATGCTGTATGTAAGTACTGAGCTTCGTTCTGGTGCTGTATATACGTATGAGTTTGGTTTTGGAGCTGTATATATATATATGTATTGAGTTTTGTTCTGGTGCTGTATATATGTACTGAGGTTGGTTCTGGGAATGTATTTATGTACTGAGGTTGGTTCTGGTGCTGTATTTATGTACTGAGGTTTGTTCTGGTGCTGTATATATGTATGAGCTTAGTTCTAGTGCTGTACATATGTACTGAGCTTTGTTCTGGTGCTGTATATATGTCAGAGCTTGGTTCTAGTGCTGTATTTATGTACTGAGCTTGGTTGTGGTACTGTATGTATGTCAGAGATTGGTTCTAGTGCTGTATTTATGTACTGAGCTTGGTTGTGGTACTGTATATATGTCAGAGCTTAGTTCTAGTGCTGTATATATGTACTGAGATTGATTCTGGTGCTGTATATATGTACTGAGCTTGGTTCTGGATCTGTAGTTTATATAGGATATATTTATAATAACAAAATTGCAGGGCAGATGGAATTGTACTCAATTCATTGTATATTTAATGGGGATCTGTCAGGTAGTTTTAACCCCTTGAACCGCCACCATGCGGTAATACATGACCTGACAATATTTCCAAACATTCCCTTGTGTGTTTTTTTCAGATGCAGCAAAATCCTTAAAATCCACATTTACAATGGCGCACACTATATGCTAATTACTCATTAGAGGGTCATGGGGCAGTGCCGCTATCCTGAAGAGTCATATAGTCCTGCCTCCAAACCCACCTTTCCATGTTTGAGTGACATCTCCCTGGCTGATACAACTTTCTCGGATGCGCCATTGCCTTGTGGCACTATACACAAGGGGCTGGCTGTGTGGCACTATACACAAGGGGGGCTGTGTGGCACTATACCCAAAGGGGGGCTGTGTGGCACTATACGCAAGGGTGAGCTGTGTGGCACTATACACAAAGGGGAGCTGTGTGGCACTATACACATGCGGGAACTGTATGGCACTATTTACAAGGGGGAGGGCTGTGACTCTATCTACAGGGGGCTGAATGTGGCGCAATCTACAGGGGTCTGTGTGTGGCACTTTCTACTAAGGGGGGGCTGTGCTGCACATTCTACTAAGGGGGGCCGTGTGGCACTGTATACAAAGGAGGGGGGCTGTGTGGCACTATATGCAGTGGGGGCTTTATGGCAATATCTGCAGGGGGCTGTATGGAACTATCTACAAGGGGGAGGTGGGGGCACTATCTACAAATGGGGTGTGACACTGTCTATGGGCGGGACTATATAGCACTGTCTACAGGGGGCTGTATGGCACATTCTACAGGGGGCACTATTTATAAGGGGGGCTGCTTGTGGCACCCGGGGAGGCCCCGGTCAAGAGTTTGCTATGGGGCCGAGTCTTTCCTAGTTACGCCCGTGACCAGAACCAAGCTCAGTAAATATATACAGCACTAGAACCAAGCTCAGTACATAAATACACCACTATAACCAAGCCCATACATATATACAGCACCAGAACCAACCTCAGTACATAAATACAGCACTAGAACCAAGCTCAGTACATATATACATCCCCAGAACCAAACTCACTACATATATACAGCACCAAAACCAATCTCATACGTATATACAGCACCAGAACAAAGCTCAGTACTTACATACAGCATCAGAACCAAGATCAGTACATATTTACAACACCAGAACAAATACAGCTCAATTTAGTGCAACCCCTGCCGTATAGGTTTGTACGGCGTAAAACTACAGCTCCCAGCATGGCCCGAACAATGGTAAGAATATGCTGGGAGATGCTGTTCCACAAAAAAAATCATACCACCCATCATGTCGCTGCAGATCATACAGTGACTATTTTATTAGAGGCAGAATAAACATTTACATTAAGTGACTCACCGGTCATTAAGTGAGTTCTTTTCTTCTCCCTCCAGTACAGACATCTATGATGGATTTCTCCTGATAGAGCCCCCACTATAGATAATGACAGTCACAGTTTTATTAGAAAAAAAAACAAAAAACATTACATACTCACATGATCCCGTTCCCGCGCAGTCCGATGGCAATGTAGATCTGCTCTCTTCTGAGCAGGTATGCTAGAGCTGAACGATACGTCGTTGAATGATGCTGATTGGCTGGGCAGAATCACTTGCCCCATCAAGCAGCACCTTTCAAGCACAGAAGCGGCGCGATGACATCATCGCGCCACTAGCGTCAATGAAAGGCTCTGATTGGCGGGGCAAGTCACTTTGCCCCGCCAATCAGTGTCATTGTAAGGCGCTAAATGGTCGGGCATGCCCGGCCATACAGCGCTAATGCATATATTTGGCTGTCGCTAGAAACGGGGCCCCCTCCGGTGCTAGCGACGCCTACGGGCATGAGAGGCCCTGTGTCGCCCGGTCCATACTTGTTAGAGGCTACCGCTGTAGTAGCCATAACGGCTGCTAGCCACGCCACTGGGCATATGGGGGGGCGTGTCAGCTGGCGGCACGGGTCCCCTCAATCCGCGGGCCCCGGAGTAGTCGCTGTGGCTACTACCGCAGTAGTTATACCACTGCTCAGGGCCTTCTGCATACATGACGTAGCACCAGAAAATCCCCAGTAGGCCAAATGGTGGTTCTTTCCTTCTGAGCCCTCCCATGGGCCCAAACGGCAGTTTATCACCACAAATGGGGTACTGCTGCACTCAAGACAAATTGGGCAACAAAATGGGGTATTTTATTTCTTGTGAAAATAAGAAATTTTGAGCCAAAACTAGATATTATTGGAAAAAAATTACATTACTTTAATTCACAGCCCAATTCAAATAAATTCTGTGAACAAACTGTGGGGTCTAAATGGTCACAACACCCATAAATAAAGTCCTTGAGGGGTGTAGTTTCCAAAATGGGGTCACTTCTTGTGCTTTCCCATTGCTTTGATACCTCTGGGGCTCTGAAAATGCGACATGGCACCCGAAAACCAATCCAGCAAAATCTGAACTCCAAAGAACACATAGCGCTCCTTTCCTTCTGAGCCCTCCCATGGGCCCAAATGGAAGTTTATCACCACAAATGGGATATTGCTATTTTTTCTTCAATTTTTCACAAATAAACACTGAATATATCGACCAAATTTTACCACTATCATAAAGCCCAATGCCTCACGAGAAAACAATCTGAGAATCGCTTGGATAGGTTTAAACATTCCGTAGTTATTACCACATAAAGTGAAATATGTCAGATTTCAAAAATGGGCTCTGAGCCTTAAGGCCAAAACATTTATTTTTTTATTTTTTTATTTAAACCTTCCTCTGGATTAATAGTGGTAAAACATAGTTCTATAATTTCTCCCATCCATTCTCTTTCTCTTATCCTTTGGTTGAACTTGATGGACATATGTATTTTTTCAGCTGTACTTACTATGTAACAGTACAGTAGAAAGGCAGTACATTTTCTGCAATACTATGGAAAACCACCAATTAAACTTTGTCAAATAATGGTATGTTGTGCCAAATTAGAAACTTGGTTTTAAGAATATGTTAGCTGTCTATTTAGTAAAGATTGATAGAGTTTAGCTATTTGTCGATACTAGAATTTAAGGTCATGAGAAATATATATTTACCTTTCAAACAGGTCTGCCATTGACTTTACAAATGATTGACACTTTCCTTTCACTACATCAACAAACAATAAAAGCTAGAATGGCATTGATTCTGAAATCTTTTCTTCCTCCTCTAGTCTCACAATTTTTTTTTTCCCTAAGGGAAACAGTTTTGTTTATATTTTCAGATCATATCTGTAGTCTTGAAAAATTGAACAGAATTGTCCATATTTGTTTATGCATAAATAATGTCATTCTTTTAAAAAAACATATGTGTATCTAACTATTTATATTTGATCTTGAAGACTATAGTTGTCTTTTTTGCCAACTTTTGAAGAAATGCATCAAATCTGTTCATTAGTAAACAGTCTTAATTGTCTTGGTAGTATATAAAGTACATTGCATTTTTAACCAAGACAGATACAAGAAAGTAGCCTTTTTATCGAATTCTGTCTACTTGAATTTTTGTCTGTTCAGCAAGTAAAGATTACTCATTTAATTGTTAATTACTTAAATCAATTTCACTTCAGTCTGTTCCTGCAAACCTATCAAACTCAATATAATACCTTAATTTGTGGATGCGAGTTTGACAAAGATCCTTGAAACAATATTTAGGCATCCATCATGAACAAATCAAACACTTTACTTAGTTTGTTCTACTCACTTAAGAAACTTCAAATATACTAGACTGTGTATGTATGTATATATATATATATATATATATATATATATATACACAGACACACACGCAGTATAGCATATAGCGGAAGAGCCACGTGGAGTGAAGGGAGAATTGCTGGTGGAAAGCAGTGAAAGGCTGGAGGCTGCAGCTTCTGAGGATGGATTTCGGAGGGTGACACAAGCATGTACAGAACTGAGGCACAGAATGCTGTGGTGTGGAGTGCAGTAAGAGTAAGAGTAAGAGGCAAGAGTCACAGAGCAGACGGTGACATATCAGACTACACCTATAGCCTAGTTCGGACAGAGATAGTGGAGAAGAGTCTGGCGAGTGCTGAAGCGATGGCACAGTATTTTGCCATGCTGGAGTGGTAACTTTGGGGTAGTTTGCTACGGGTTGTAGAAATAGTTAGCCTAGAAGTGGGGAACAGGAGGGAAAGAGCAGTACTGTGCTCCAATCCGGGAGATTTCGGTAGTGGGCCTAGTAGGGGAGTATAGAGAGTTTCCTGGACAGGTGGGACTGTAAGGAAGATACAATGAGTCTGGTTGCCCTGGAGGCCTGAAACTTGACCTGGTAATTGTAGTCCTGAGAAAGGCTGAACTACTGCGTAGTCATTGGAGTAGGTAGCAGTAGGAGACCCTTGAGCGTAAGATCTTCGTGGATAGGCTACCTGGATCCTGAAGTCGCTGAAAGTGTAAGGTGAGAGACATGGATAGGGTCTGGAGACCTCATGGTAGAATTACCAGTCAGGCATGGTCAGCGAGGCATTAGACGATGGTGTCCTGGCCAGAAAAAGTAGAGAAGCGCCTAGAGGGCGAAAATAGGAGAAGAGTTACGTCTGACAAAATGGCAGGAAAACTGTAGAGAAAGTGGAGGACTGTGTGAAGGAATACAGTCTAGGGTTGGTATCTTTAGATCAAACAGACACCTGCATCAGGGAATAGTCTGTGATAAGAGGTTTACCTCTTTGGCTATTATAATATATATAATAACAGTTGTGTGTTCAGTAAAGATTTTTGTTCAATGTTCATTTAGTCTGTGATTGTATTTCTTTCAAAGAGGAACCACTTGAGACTCCACGTTACATTCTGTTATAGACACCCCTGGGGAAAGTGGTTTACTAATTACAGGGTTGGTCTTAAGGCCCTTTTACACTGGCCAATTATCGGGCAAACGATCGTTCATAGAACGCTCGTTTCAATAATTGCACTGTGTAATAAGGGCAACGATCAGCCGATGAATGAGCAAATGCTCGTTCATCGGCTGATTGTATCACTTTAAATTGCCAAAATATTATCAGTGCCGGCAGCACATCTCCATGTGTAACGAGCGATCGGAATAATGAGCACTTGTCCCCATACTAGCTCCTTGTGAAAGGAGCAAACGAGCGCCGATCAATGAGCTGTCATGTTGATGGGCGCTCGTTTACACAGCTGAGGACTTTTAGATTGAATGGTGCCATGTGTAACGCCTTATCTTGACAACCCCCTTAAAGTGTACCATATAGTGCCCAAATTATACAATGATACAGTGTACAAATAACTATACTATACTTTGTCCGAGAAAGGGAAATTATAATGTGAGCCCCATCGGGAACAAGAACTTATGTGAATGGTGACAATCTTTATACAGCTCTGCATTATATTGGCACTATATTAGCAATCGGTAAAACAGTTAAATAAAGACCCCTAAAAATGAATCTATAGTTATGAGCACTTTTGATATATATTATACAGCATATAAAAAATATTTCAGTGATTTACTTATTTTTATTTTTGCCTTTTTTTAAGGGTTAAAAGTACCTGGTCTTCTCAGTCCAAGCAAGTTGCTGGCATCGTGTACTATATTACATCTGATGTCTCATGCCCACGGTCTTATTACACCCATAAGCATGCATTGGGCTTTACTGTACCTTCACATGCCTTCAATTTCTTACAAAGACACAAAGAGTTTTAATTCTGTCAAATTCCACACTATTCTAACTGAAGAAAAAAAAATTGTGTCATGCTCCATCAGATGGCGTATTACAAAGGTTATTGCTTCTAGTGGAGAAAAGTGGAGCATCATACATTGGCACAAAGAGTACCTTTGGCTCCCTATAGGAGTCTCCATTTGCTGCTATACAGTATTTGCCATGGTTCATGAGGCCTTAGTTATATAGGTGCCCAATAAAGTGCTATTAAGACTACTGTACTATAGGCTGACTACATTAATAATGAATTACTAAAATTAAAGGTATTGTATCTGTTTGGGCATAGTCTTTTCAAAGTTCTGACTTGAAGCAGCTAGCAAGAAGTATGTACACCTTTGCAACCATTCTTTATTGTGCTAAAGCTATTATGCAGATGTTAGTGCATCCATGGTCACAGACTACAAAAGAAACTTACATAGTCATATCCTGCAGTCATACTTCCTTCCCTCTGTCCCCTACTTTTTCAAATGTACATGGGGTAGGTTGCAGGAAGAAAGGGACAGATTACACAGAGTATGACTGCAGGATATAACTACACAGAGGTTTTTTTAGTCTGTTACCATGGAGACATATAGGTACGCTTCGAAGCTGTAGACACAAAACTATAGAATATTTTTATCAAGACTATTTAAAAATTACTTTATTTTTTACCTTAGATATATTGGAGTAATCACTATAGGGCCAGTTTTTCACAGTTACGGTACTGAAGGACATTTGGTTATTTGATTAACCTTATATTTTGAAACATACAGCAATGCACACAGACTAATAAGTGTTGTGGTAGGTACAGGTTTTGCTGAGATCTGACATAATCTAGAGAGGAATACACAAAATCTTGCAGAATATTTACTATTTATTACAATTTTATTCTGCATACTTGTTTTACATTCCTATACTCCTATTTTGAAAAACTTAAACATCTTTACAGTTTAAAAGACTATATCAGCGAGAGGTTGTTGGAATAATATTGACACATATAATTTGTAATTTTCTAGTTTGATGGGTGACCATAGACGGCTCCGTGTATTTGATATTCACATCATTTTTAAGGATTACAAAAAACAAATCGCTGTAATATATTTTTCTTTGCTGCACATAATGCCTCTGAGCTCAATCAGAAAAGCCTGCGGAGCCATTCAGGAGTGTCCAGAGCGTTAGAGCCACTAAATACTGCATAGATTTGTATAAGGTGAAATCAATGACATTGTGTGTGACCCCATTAATGTTAAGTGATTGAACACTTGGAATAGAGTAGAGCACTATTAAAGTAAAGAAGATAGAAAAAGATTATACTGATGAAGAGCCTTGCAGAACTTTTTGCAATTTCGGCAAATATGTTATCAAGCTGTTATGATTTTTGTGTCTCTGGTTTTATTTCTGTGGCGTAAAATGCTGATCCAACCTGACAGATGCAAAGACTCCCCTCTGTGTGCCTTGTAACGATATTATTCCTTCAGATTACATAAAGCCAGAACATCTCCTTGTGTCCATGCACAGAACAAATACATTTGGCTGTTTTCCAAGTCTGAAGCAGAAGCGAAGAGAGAAGTGTCTGTATTTTACACACTGCCTACATGTTTATTTATACTGCTTATTAAAACTGTCTTTTTCTCTTTTACACACTTTATACTAGGTTTCTGTGTAGTAAACAACATTTTATTGAATGTGCTTGAAACACTAATAATTGTAACTGTTTACTTAAAAAAGAAACTTAAATTTCTCCATAACAATGTGTTCTTTTTTTATCGCTGGCTTCTACTTACTATAAAGCCTTATTCAGACGAACGGGAAATACGTCCGTGCAAAGCGCGTGATTTTCACGCGCGTCGCACGGACCTATATGAGTCTATGGGGCCGTGCAGACATGTGGGTGATTTTTACGCAGCGTTGCGGAAAAAGTCACGACATGTCCGTTCTTTGGGCGTTTTTCACGCATCATGCACCCATTGAAGTCAATGGGTGCGTGAAAACAACGCATGCCACACGGAAGCACTTCCGTACGCACAGTGTTTTTCACGCAAGACTTGTTAAGTCTATGTAAATGAGTTGAGAAAACTTGTCCAAACAAGCACAAACCAGGAAGTTGGTTTTCACTTGTTGACCAAATGTGCATAGTTGAGACCGACAACTGCTGCAACGCCTCGTGCGTGCGATGTGGAAAAGCTCATCTGCTTGGTACAGGAGAGGCCACAGTTGTGGGACACGCGGGCAGAGGCCTACCACGACCGCACGGGCAAGGAGGTTGCCTGGGATGAGGTCGTGCAGACCCTATTCGGCCAGGAGTGGCCTAAAAGCACCACAAGAGACCGAAAGAGCATTGGTAAGTACATATCTCAATATATGCCAATGCAATCACACATGCTGTAGTGTATCCTTGTGTTAACATGTTCCAACTGTGCAAGGTAGTGGGTGTGTCACAGCATCATTGAGCTGGTGTATAATGTTTTGTGGTGTCTAAGGAATGGCAATGTTTCGGACAAGTTCCGTTTTCAGTGATGTCACCTGGTGACCTGTGCTTATTTTTTGTTGTTCCTATGTGCAGTTGATGATGTCAAAACCCGGTGGAGGAGCTATCGGGATAAATTCCGGCGGGAATTTGGTGCCAGAGGGCGAAGTGGGGACGGCGCCCCAAAGAAGCGCAAATACATCTATACACAGCAGCTGATGTTCCTCAAGGACATTATGGAGATGTGCCCGTAAGTACTGAATGCACCTTGAAGAAATGTGTGTGTTGACTTGTAAATCAACCAAAACAGGTTGTTTGTCCCTTGGGGCAATGTAAGGAATAACGGAAAATGTTTTTGCCAGATGCAGTGACAATCTCCTCGACACCGAAAAGGAGGCTGGGCATGAAGAGTCGCAGGCGGCCCAAGAACACCATCCCGTGCTGCCCTTAACCCCAGAGGCGACTGCACCACAACCAGCCACACAGGCGAGCAGCCAACCCCAGCAGCCACGGGACGGAGCTAATCCACGTACGCCACCAGCCAGGCGCAGGCGCAGCCACGTTGGTTCGGCAGGTGCCGACGTGGACTCCAGGGTACTGGAGTACCTGCACCGCTGCTCCGAGGAGGACGCCTGTGACGCCTTTTGCCGCAGCCTTGCGCCGCTACTCAGGCGAGTACCCGAGCACCAGATGGCGCGCGTCCAAGGCTCCATCCTTGGCCTAATAGACTCGGCCACACCTCCTAACAATCCACGCCAGTGCTTCCAGGCAATTGAGCATTGGCATGGATTGCCTGAGGCATCGGTGCCTTCCTAGCCTGTCACCCCCTTGCCATGGCAACAGTACCAGCGCTCAATGCCGACCCGAATGTCACCAGGTCATGTGCCGGTGCGGGACCGGCCTTTACCACCGTACGGCAGACCCCTGGAACCCTTTGCCCACGACCCACCTGCAGGGTACCACACTGTGCATCAGCACCACTATGCTGTTGAGGAACATCCTCAGCAGGCCCATGGACAGCATAGTGGTGCTGAAATGGCCATCTATCACTCCCCATCCCGCCGATATCAGGAGTTGTAGCGCTGTGTCGGCAGAATAGGTTGGGGTTGATTTTTGGAGCAAAAGCTCGAAAAATTCTGTGTATTGTGCATCATGTTGGTGCGTTTATGTGTTACTTTTTGGTGCTCCGTTAGATATAATGTTCATTTCGCACATTACACAATAAAGTGTGTTTTGGTTTAGCAAGAAAATTGTGTGTGGTTGCCTACATCTATGTGGTGTAACAAAGGTTCCAAAACAGGTCCTTTAGGTAACGTTGGAACATTCAGGCCAGGGCCCAACACAGTTGCATGCCATAATTGAGGTATTAGTGTATCTTTAGCGGTTTTGCTCAACTCCAAAAAGTATTCTCTGCCGCCTTGCAGTGCTATGATAAAGGCCGGGCGAATGAGATTTGTCTTTGTAGTTGTGAACATTGGATACGCCAATGTGCTTCACATGCAATTACTTTTTGGCCAGGAAAACAATACGGCGAAACCAGAAAAGATATAAGCTCGCAACCCACGTCAAGGGTCCTAATGTCTTGCGAGTCCCTAATACTAAACTCCCCACCATAAAATAATAAATTTGCAGTGACAAATGATACATTGTGGCACTAAGCTCCACGAAGCCACCCTTCACAGAGAATCGTCCTGCCATGGCAGTGCTCCATCTGGGCTGTCAAAATATTGCGCAAATATGTCGCGCACTTGGATACCTGATGTTTGTGCCCTTCCTAGTGGAATTTGGGCCGGAATGGTTGATGTGGTAGCATTTCCTCTAATATAGTGAGCATCAAAACCTGCGTCATGTATGCGGCAAAAATTATGAAGAACGACAGACGCTTGTATGACACAGGTCACATTTTGCGGCGTCAGTTGCATTGTGGTGAGAAACACCCGCCATTTGGTTGTCATAATGCCAAATGCAAATTCCACATATCTACGAGCTCAGCTTAGGCGGTAATTGAAGATGCGCCGCCGGTCATCCAAGCCCCTTCTAGCAAATGGACGCATTACTTGGCTTGTGAGGCCAAAACCCTCATCTGCAACGATTACATATGGGACTGGTGGTTCTCGCCAGCCAGGCAGGATGCTCGGGACCGGCACAGAAAATTGATTGCCCATAAGACGATGGCCCATTCGGGATGAGCGAAATATGCGGGCATCAACAGAGCTTCCATAGGACCCAATGTGTACAATGGTAAAACAATAATTTCTGGCGGCCAAGGCCAACAAGACTATGGAAAAATACTGTTTGTAATTATAGTATCTTGAGCCAGAGTGGGGGGGCTTCTTCACACGAATGTGCTTCCCATCTAGGGCTCCAATACAATTAGGAAATTGGGTGGTGGCCAGAAAATCTTCAGAAATAGTAAGCCAGTGTTCTGTCGTGGGCTGAGACATCACTGTGGGCTTTAATCTCTGCCACAGCACAACACAGGTGCCTGTCACAATGCCAGAAATTGTGCTCACTCCAAGAAGGAATTCGATATGTAAGGAATGGTAGCTATTTCCTGTAGCAAGAAATCTACATGGGCGACAAAGAAACACACAAAACAAAAATAAAGTTTTAGTAGGACATGACACCCACACACCATCCTGTAAGCTGGAATTGTATAAAACACACATACCTCAACGTCACAGGGAGTTGCTCCTCGGGGGAAATGCAGTGCCGCATGTTTGTGTCCTGGTAGGTGATTCCTGGACAAATCTGTTCCAGCAGAATATCAAATGTCGCCACAGACATGCGGCAAAACGACCTAAATTTATCGGGGTGCCGGCGAAAGTCATCATAGAGAGTATGAAAATACCCTTTGGGGGTGCGCTGGGCCACAAGAGGATGAACCCAAATCCTCCCTCTTCTCCGGGTTCCCTCCTGAAGCATGGGTCGGCGCTCGCCAAATCTCAGAGAAACCATCCACGATACCAGCACACGGCCCAGCGGAGTCAACGCCATAATTTTGCTTTATAGACGCAAACAAGCCAAGAAAAACCCTAAACGACCAAAAGTCGTTTGCAAGGTGCAAAAAGGATGTGAACATGTGCTCACATCAAGCAGGTGTTTGAGAAGGGTGCATTTTTGTAGGCTGCCCTCTCCATTACTCCACCCTGTTTTTTTAACGCGCGTCAAAAACGCATGCCATACGCGCATTAAAAATGCAGAAACGCAGCCATAAGGCATGCCACACGCAACTGCAACGCACGCAAAACGTAGCATTTTTTACGAGCGTAAAAACGCCATGCTCATGTGAATCTAGCCTAAGACATCTGGGGAAGGTATTTGCAGAATAGTAACACTGAAAACTAAAAATTACATTTTGGATGGAAATTCTCTCCAAACCAGGGGCTTTCATAGGGGGCGCAGAGGTAGCAGTTGGGCTGTACATGGACTTCATACTTGAGGAGGTCCAAATACCCCTCTTCCACCTATGAAAGAGACACTGTAAGGCTGAGTTCACACAGAGTTTTTTTGCAGGCGGAAAATCTGCCTCAAAATTCAGTTTGGAATTTTGAGGCAGATTTTTCTCGGCCTGCACGCCGATTTTCGCTGCATTTTTCGCCTGCGACCATTGAGCGCCGCGGACAAAAAAACACAGCGAAATACGCTTTCTCTGCCTCCCATTGATGTCAATGGGAGGTCAGAGGCGTAAACGCCCGAAGAATGGGCATGTCCCTTCACCTCCCATTGAAATCAATGATAGGCATTTTTCGGCCGTTTTTCGGAGCGTTTTCCGACGCGGTTTCCGCGTAAAAAAAATTCTCTGTGAACTCCCCCTAAGGGTAAACTCACACATAGCGTAAATACGGCAAATTTTCTGCAACTGATTTAGTTGAGGAAAATCCGCAGTAAAATACAGTAGCAGTAAAGTGGATGAGATTTAAACAAAGCTCATCCACATGCTGCATAAATGATGAGCTTTGTTTAACTTGTTTAAACTTGTTTAATCTTAATTAACTATTGCCGGATGAACACCGGGTCCTGCCGCATCCACCTTCCGCCAGCACCTAGTGGACAGTGACATCAGGAGTTACCGCTAGTGTAATGGCAGGGGGTAGGGAGACGGACAAGTGAGCCCTAATCTACCCGCCACTCTGTCCCTGCCTACTTGCAACGACCCGCCCTAGGCGACGGGGTACAACTGGGCGGCGGTCCCTGTGCTCAGTAAGTGCACGACAAACACGACAAACATACAAAGGAACACAAGCAAGGAAAAGGGGCCGTTGCCCACGGCAACACCGTGAGCAACCAGAGTGGTGAACGAGCCGAGTCAAGCCAGGAGTGTGCGAGGTACAAAACGAAAAGCAGAAGAGTAGTCGGTAAGCCAGGGTCTGTATGGAGCAGGATCAAAAATAGCAGGAGCAGTAGCTGGGCCAGGAAACCACAAGGAAAGAATCACAAGCACCGAGGGACAGGAAGTGCAGGCTTAAATAGACCGAGGGCGGGAGCTAGCTGAGTCTGGCCAGGTTACGATAGGCTCTCCCACTCCTAAGCCTGCCAGCCTGAATGGTGGAAGCAGGAGTCAGTCTCAGGGATGTATTCTCAGGTGCTGACTGATTAGTTCTGGGAGTTAACCCCGAAGCTGTGCCTGGCAGATCCTTTACAGTTAGGATCGGAATCCCCGGTAATAGCATTGCCAGGGATCCCGCTCCAGACGGAGCCCCTGACAACACTGTCCATATATGGACAGTGACGTCAGGGGTTGCCACTAGGAACAAAATCCCCAGTCATAGCATTGCCGGGGATTCCGCTCCACATCGGAGCCCCTGACGATACTGTCCATATATAGACAGTGACGTCAGGCACTACTCTCTGAGTCAAATCCCTTGCCACAGTGTTGGCAATACTGTGGACGGAGATTCCGCTCCAAGCGGTAACCCCTGATGTCACTGTCCAAATATGAACAGTGGCGTCAGGGGCTCCCATTTTTTTTTATTGAAATAGAAACTCCCCCACTCTTTGACCAATTATTTAAAAAAAAACAAAAAAACATAGATCATCGAAGTAGTCCAACAAATCTACGACGTAGTCCAAAAGGTCCATCAGAACCTGCAAGAACACAAAAAAAAAGTTAACAGTATGAAAATCTGCAGGCTTCTGTCTTCTCCCCTGCGCCACAATAAAAACTAAAGGTCAATAAACTCTAGTTTCTAATGTGGCGCACGGGACCTAGACATGCAACAGAAATATTAATAGGTATTAATAATTCTGGCACATCTTGAGGGTCCTTTGCGCCAGAGAAAGCTAATGCAGGGACTACTAAAGTCACAGAGTCCATGCATTAGAAATGTGACCAGGGTTACTAGCGGTCACATAGTAACCCCAGTCACATTGAACTGTCCATTCATAAAAAATCGATGGTCTATCCTCAGGACAGACCATCAATAGCTGATCGGTCGAGGTCTGATTCTCAGCACCCCCGCTGTTCAGCTGTTTTGAAGGAGCTGCAGCGCTTGTACGAGCGCTGTTTCCCGTTCATTTCCTATTCGTACTGTAAATCGCCGTGGCAGTTCACAGTATTACAGCCTTCTCCCATTCAAGTGATTTTTTTTGCCAAATTTTTGCTGCAATTTTGGTGAGTGTTGTTGCATTTAGCCATGTCCCCTTTCCATCTAAGCCATGCCCCATTGTCGAGCGTGTAAAAAAAAAGTGTCGAAAACAGTTAATAAATTTGGTGCACAGCATGTTTGCCGGAATTCTGACTCAATTTGAGACAGAATTATTGTGCCTTTTGAATAGTAAACCTGCTCCAGTCATTGCTGACTTGGCTATTTACATGCATTTTTTAGGAAATCAGTTTTTTTACATAAAGCTTACGGAGTTTCCCTAATTTGTTTATATACTATTCACTGTGCATATAAAGCTTTTTTTAAATATATTTTCTGTGCTACGACTTTACGTCATAAGCCTTTTTTTTTTCTTTTTCAAAAAGAAGGGTTATTGACATCTCTTGTCTTTATTTTAATTTTTTTGCCCATTTGCAATCCTTATTTAAAATGAACCATGTTGTTGCAGTCAAATAATGTCTCTTACCCCGGTTTATGGCATTCCAGTGGTCTTTTCTCCACATTCCATAGAGCTAGAGCATATTTGGGCAGTATGTTACCACTGACACTCAAGTGGCGCTGCGCGAACTCTCAATTCTTCTAGTGATGGTTTGACAGCTACGTTCCATATGCAGATCTATAGAACTACTACAGGACTACTGCGCATGCCCGGAGCAGTCCTGAAGACTTCAATGAGCAGCAGTGAAGGCCGGGCAGAGAGCTACTGCGCATTTTTTAGCATGTACACATCCGATATCCTGACACCCCCTTGTAAAATGAAGTGTTGAAATGGTGCAAACGCAGCCACCACTGCGGTGGCCGTAACCAGGGACAATGGCTGCAAAACAATAAAGAGTACCCTGGGTGCAGAAGACGCAGAGGCTGAAAAATGTTTTTTTTTAATAATTATATTGCCAAAAATAAATATTTTTAATTTAATTATCTTATTGAATAGGATTGGTGACAAGGTGATACCCCTTTAATGCATCACATGTTTTATTTTCCTAATTAAAGCCAGATACCAACATTACAATCTTATTTACTAATCTGATTTTATTTTTTGATAGTAGATATTCTATTTTCTGTACATGATTATTGCGGCAGACATTTCGCCTGAGCTGCTGTTAAAAGTATTTAGAGATATGCTCTACAGCAGCCACATGGACCATGGAACCTGTGAATAGTATGAGATATTTTATAGGCATGCTTTGTGACCTGTGCAGAGGAAGGGATAGGAGACATCGTTGATCGGCGCTCGTTTGCTCCTGTCATACGGAGCTATGGATGGGGACGAGCAGTCGTTACTCTGATCGCTCGTCCCCATACATTATTATCATGTCAGCAGCTCGGCTCCCTGTTTACACAGAGAGATGTGCTGCCAACAACGATAATATTTCACTTTTTTAAAACGATACGACCAGCAGATGATCGAGCGTTTGCTTGTTCATCTGCTGATCGTTCCCCTATTTACACAGTGCAATTATCGGCAACGAGCGTCCAGTGTAAAACCCCCTTTTGTCTATTGTGAGGCTCAGTGCAAGATTTTAGGATTATTATCTAATATAGATAAGGACATAAAAAATAACATTCTTAAACAATATGGTTAACATAAAAACTTGATTTAAACAATAGGTCATTTTCTGATGATACATTCCAGTTGTCTATTTATCTCCAAGTCACATTTCCTGTATTATTTTTTTCATGTTTATTCACTACTTTATTCAGCATTTGACACATCTTAGGGGAGTGTTCATTTAATAGTTTACTTCCGCAGTTTTCAACGAATCAAACAATAATTAAATGACACGCTCCGCTCTTCTGATTACCATATTGGTTAGATGAGAAATGTAAAATACATTGCAATGCCTTAGGTCTTTGCATAACTTATGCCACTAACACTATGCTCACTCTATATCCTTCCATTATATATAATTTAAAATGCTCTTTCTAGATCTTGGGGAATATAGGTTTTAAAAATGATTGTACCTTTGCTGTAACAATGCCAAAAGTTCTTAAAAAAAATGATTCCTCTTATTTCACTGTGGATAGAATGTTTTAGAAAGTTTATTATGACTGACTTATAAGGGCGGGTTCACACATGGCGGAATTGCACTTAAATTCCGCTGCGGACACTCCGCAGCGTTAATCCGCAGCGGAGCCGTTTCTACATTGACTTTCACTTTAATTTCGCAGTGTTCGTTTACACGATGCGTACAATTCCGCTGCGGAGCATAGGCTGCGGAGCGGAATTTGGTGTCCGCAGCATGCTCTGTCTGTTGCGGAGCAGTGGCGGACTCATGGCGGAATTTCTCCATTGACTTCAATGGAGATTCAAAGTTCCGCAATGAAGTCCGCAGCTGTCATGCACATGTCATGTGTGCTGCGGATGCGTCTTGCTTTTTTTACTTGACATTTCTTCATTCTGGCTGGACCTATGTATTTCTAGGTCTACAGCCAGACTGAGGAAGTCAATGGGGCTCCCGTAATGACGGGAGCGTTGCTAGGAGACGTCAGTAAATAGTCACTGTCCAGGGTGCTGAAAGAGTTAAGCGATCGGCAGTAACTGTTTCTGCACCCGGGACAGTGACTACCGATCTCAATATACATGTATCTGTAAAAAAAAATGAAGTTCGTACTTACCGAGAACTCCCTGTTTCTGTCTCCAGTCCGGCCTCCCAGGATGACGTTTCAGAGTAAGTGACGGCTGCAGCCAATCACAGGCCAAGCACAGGCTGCAGCGGTCACATGGACTGGCGCGTCATCCAGGGAGGTCGGGCTGGATGCCGAAGGAGGGACGCGTCATAAAGACAACGGGCGGTAAGTATGAATTTCTTTTACTTTCACTAGGGAAAGTGCTGTCCCTTCTCTCTATCCTGCACTGATAGGGAGAAGGGAAGCACTTTTCCCGCAGTCCGCAGCAGCTAGTCCGCATCAATTTTCTGCACATTTTGTGCAGATCCGCAGCCGTAATCCGCAACCCGGATTAGGTGCGGCATTGATGCGGACAGTTGCGGAGGAATTCCGCCATGTGTGGTCATGCCCCAATGACTAACAATTTTAAAAATAGGAAATAAAATGAAAAAAATAATAATTTTAGTTCATGCTTTTTCTAACCTTGTCACTCAATTTATTTTTTGATATTTACTAAATCATCCTTTACACTTCAACGTCAATTAATCCTGTTTAGCCTCCATTAGTTTTGTACTCAAAAAAACTGCTTCATTAATCTCTCTTCCACTTACAGCGTCTTTGCAAAACTTTCATCACCCTGAGACTTTTGAATGTTTTATTGTGCAGCAACATTGAACCACAACATTTTTTTAAAAACATTTTTTACACAGAAAAGGAAACAAATCTCTCAAATTTACATGTATTATATTTAAAAAACGCAAACTAAATGCATAAGTATTTATTCTCTTCAAAACAATATAAGTTAAAGAAAACAATTCTTGAGTCTATGTAGATATGTCATTTTTGAACATGTGGGCACCATCATTTTTCATCATTCTTTATTTTTTGAAAAACACTCACACTCTGGCAAGTTGCATGGAGACCATAATTGACCATTGTTTTTTCAAGGGGTTGTCCAGTTTTTATTTTTTTACGTATTTGTAGAATAGGAAATCATACAGTTTTCTAATATATATATGTATTAGAAATTCTGCACATATACATTTCTTATAGTGCATAAAGCCCCCGTCACAGTAGAATGATTAAGCCCACAGATTAGTCCTGTGTAATATATCCACAGGCTAACTGAATATGACTAAGGGAGGATTTCCACAAGTGTGTGCGTTTTGCGCGCACAAAAAATGCGGCGTTTTGCATGCGCAAAAGGCACTTAACAGCTCCATGTGTCATCACCATATGATGCACGGCTGCGTGATTTTCGCGCAGCCGCCATCATTATGACACTCTGTATGTTTGTAAACAGAAAAGCACGTGGTGCTTTTCTGTTTTCAATCATACTTTTGACTGCTGTTGCGCGAATCACGCGCGTCCCACGGAAGTGCTTCCGTTTGGCATGCGTGATTTTCACGCACCCATTGACATCAATGGGTGCGTGATGCGCGAACAGCGCAGAAATATAGGACATGTTGTGCGTTTCACGCAGCGGCCACACGCTGCGTGAAAATCACGGACTGTCTGCACGGCCCCATAGGGTAAATCGTATGACCACCACACACACACACACATACACACACACACAACACACACACAGTGTCGGGGCAACATGGGCTATATGAATATGACTAATGGTAGGATAATGATAAACCACTACTTCACTGTGCCTGTATTTACTGTCTCTAGATGATTTATAAAATGGCTGCCTGTCTCTATGAGATGTTGTAATGTTGTTAATACAGTTAAATTTAAAAAAAAAAACACAACACGCAGAGGACAGAGGAAATCGAGAGAAGAATATAAGAGCTGCCCCTCACAGACACTGACAGACATGATGATGATGATGAGATAATGCTGTAGATAAAAATACTTTATAATTTCTGCTCCTCAATAACTCATTATTCACCTGTTATATACCTGGACAGTGTTACCTGAATGCCAGGGGTCACATGATGTTGGTCACATGACTGATGCCATCTTTAGTCCATTCAGTTATCCTATGGATGCATTACTATGGACTAAACTGTGGGCTATACAATTTTTTAGTCTATAAATTATTTAGGAAAAAAAATAAAAAGTAGATGTGAAAGTGATTATAATTCCATTTGTGTAGCATCCATCTGGTATATCTGGCATCCATCTTGTATCCTAAAGAATCCATTTTATGGTCAAGAAGTCATGTTGCTTTAAGAACAATATAATTATGCTAGAATTGTTTAAACTTTCTGAAAAGTCCCTGCTATTTATCTTTGTGTGGACTAACTAGCCCCATTCTAATCCCCTGAGGACGTTTTGTCTACAGCGATACATGTTGGGTGGGCTAAGATACTTTTAATAGCCTTGTCAGACTGGCCTCTATATCAGCAATTACTGCAACATTCACGTATGTTCAGCGGTCTGCAGCCGCTGTTCCAAGCACTTATACTTCCGCATCTATTACACCCTATTCTGCCACATTGAAGGCATAGTTTATATAGAGCCTGTGCCTGCTGACTCTGGCCATAAATTTGAATCTATTGCGTCTGTCGTTTGTCTCCCTATGGACTTTTAAAAGCATAATAATAAAAGTTACATTTTATTGAAGTTTAGGTAGTAGTTGGGAAATTGGTTTTCAGTGTGCCCCTAGCACATTAGTTTTTTTCGATTTATTAATATACCTGCCAACTACTAGGGTCTCTCCAGCACTCCCTCTGTAAACAACTTAAATGCAGCGGTCGCTAATGACCGCGGCATTTGAGAGGTTAAATGGCCGTGATCTAAGTAAACTTTGATCGCTACCGTTGGAGCAGGAGTCTGGCTGTCCTCCAACAGCCGAGCCCCGGCTCCAGTCTGCACGGTACATCCGTGAAAAGGCGAGGGCCTAGAATAAAGCCCCTTAATGACTGCCGTGAACAGGTGTATCAGCAGTCATTAAGGGGTTAAGTTGTGCGTCTCATAAAACTTTTGAAGCAATGAAGTGCAATACCCACTCATTACTACTGAATATTTAAAGAGAATACAGGGGGGAGGGCAGAAAGGGCAAGATTACATTCTTGAGATCTTGACTAATCTGAATTTGAGGTAAGTTATATTTGGAGATCAGGGTGAATTGACCGAAATGTCATGCATGTTTAGTGCAATATACATATGAAAAGTTCTCACCATTTCATAAAGTGAATAGAGAGAAAAAGCTTAAGCGTCTTGAATTATAGTGGATATATGAGTTACACACACTCTATCCACATGGTCTCAATAAGGATTTTAAGATTAGTGGGATTTATTAATTCCCTAGGATTACTTATAATTTACGACTATTCATTGGTGTAACGTAAGTGTCCCTAAGGCCCCATGCACATGAACGTATTTTTGCGGCTGCAATTCACCCGCAAATCTGTGGGTGAATTGTGGCCCCACTCATTTCAATGGGCCCATGCACACGACCGTGGTTCCCACGGTCCGTGCATGGCCCAGGAGCCTGGACCGCAAAAAGAATGGACATGTCTTATTACAACCGTGTTTTGCGGTCCAGGCTCATATCGAAGCCACAAATCACGGCCGTGCACACCACTACAGTTGTGTGCATGAGGCCTTAGATTAAGGAAACTCAAGATATGTTTTTAGTTATGTACCCTGCCTTGTGTTGTGCTTTTTATATACAGTGCCCACCAAAAGTTCATGAAAAAACCCTCATAACTTTTGAACAGCTCGAGGTAGAGGGTTGAAATTTGATGGGATTTAATGGGGTCATAAAATCTAGCAGTTAACGCCCAAAAAAATTTGAATACTCTTTTCAATACGAAAACAATGTCGCAATTCATTTTGAGATGGGATGTTTTTTCGCTGAGATATTTAACTATAAAGTTATCCACTTCATTATCGGCTACCGCCAGTGTTAGCCTTATCTAAATGTGTGTGGGCGCATGTGCGTGTGACTGTGAGCTTGGGAATGTCACATCAAGGTGACTTTACATTAGGTATTGTTACAATCGGCCTCGGCGATCCAAAATGGACTTTGTCTACGATTGTAACATGATTTCATGTGTACACATTTTGGTAGTCGCTTGTGAATTTCAGAGAGCGCTAATTCGGAGAGTAATTTTCATTCTTGTACATTTCTATTGTCATATCACAAAATGCATTTGACGAAAACGATCACTTTATTGATGAAGAGAGGGTATGGCGAAGAAAAAATAAGATCCAATCGAGAAGTAGCTGCTTTATTCAATGTCACTTATCCTATCCGTGATCCAATTTCATTGTCAACTGTTAAAAGAACTGTTCATCGTTCCGAAATAACTGGTTCAATTAACACCAAGATCCGGAAGACCCAAACATGCTAGTAATGATGAAAAAGCTTTAGATGTTCTGCTCACTGTACATGATAATCCTCATACATTTGACTCGAGTGGAGCACAACAAAATGATAACAGCGCCACATCAGTCCGTCAAATTTTGAAGAGGCATCATTATCATCCTTATAAAATACGGCTAGTTTAGGAGCTATCCGAAGATGATTATGACAGAAGAGTGGAATTTTGCAATACAATGATGACACGATTTGATGATAATCATCACATTTTCAACTGGACCTGTTTTTCAGATGAAGCTACGTTTGAACTAAACGGTTCTGTAAATCGACAGAACATGAGGTATTGGGCAGACTAATCCACATTGGATGAGAGACAGTCATACCCAGTATCCTCAGAAGGTTAATATTTGAGCTGAATATTGCTCAATTATATTGTAGGACCGTTTTTCATTGAAGAAAACATAAATGCAGAAAATTACTGCAATTTGCTAAGAAACCAAGTGATATCGGCTATTCAAAATATTGCTGGAGAAGCTTTCCGCAATTTTTGGTATCAGCAAGATGGAGCTCCGGCTCATTTTTCTCTGTGAGCTCGAAATCTTCTGAATGATAATTTTCCACCGAGATCACCAGATCTGACCCCATTAGACTTTTTTTACTGGGGTATTTAAAAATAAAGTCTATGAGACTAGGATTGCAAACTTAGACGAGCTGCGGGAAAGAATAGTGAACATTTCGAATTCAATCACACCAGATGTTATAAATAACGTTATCGACACGTTTTACGTTCGCTTAGGACACTGTCAAGTTGTTGAAGGACATCAGTTCGAACATTTGATTTAATACAGTAATTGTTATGTTTGTACTAATACACATAATACATGTGCTCGGTCTTGCTTTCGTTGGCCGGACAGCACACAATCACACACACACACACACACACATACATACACACACACACACACACACACACAGTGCAGAGAGGGTTTGGAGTCGTTAAATACCGGGGAAATGACGAACCCCGGGGTCCTTATCTCGGGCTGTGTACACACACACACACACGCGCACGCGCGTGCACACACACACACACAAAAGTGAGAGGCAAGGGGACTCACATTAATATAGCACCCCAATGAGATGTAAATCCGACCGTGCAACCTCCGGTACATTTTGGGTAATGCTAACACCGGCGATAGCCGATAATGAAAAAGATAACTTTAACGTTAAATATCTCAGCGGAAAAAAATCCTATCTCAAAATCGTTTTGTCATGTCCATGACCGCGGGCTGTCTGGTTCACTCACCTCCTGACGGCCGCAGCCATGGGTCTGCGAGCGCTGGCCCCAGTCTCCTCCTCAGCAGACGCACGCAAACCAATGCCCGCTCTTAAAGGAGCAGTGCGCACACCGGACTTTAATGTGAAATCAGCCCATCAGTACCCTGGACTTTAAGAAGGGCCCAGCCCCTTGCTTCCATGCCTGAGCGTTGTTTGTCGTATCCTAGTTTGTCTAAGCAAATGGTCTCCTAGTGTTTTCCAGTTTCCAGTGTTCCCTGTTCCTGTATCCGGTATCCCGTGCTATCCTGGTCAAGTGCCGTGCTGTGCTGTAGTCGTGCTGTGCTGTATTCCATGCCTGTCCTACTACTCCACGCCCGACGTCTACCTGCTGAGCCTGTCTTACTACTGTCCGAGCTGCCACAAGTACTCTATACGAACTATAGACTGTGACCTGCGCCCAGTTTGCCAGCTGCCATACCGCCAAGGCGGTACAGCCCAGTAGCTCCACGAACCCTACGTGACACATTTCAGCGTTGTTTTTGTACTGAAATGAGCTTTCAAATTAGCCCCCACTCAACCCCCCGTGCCATTTAAGATTTTGCTGGCCCCGCTCACCCCACCGCCCCCAAGGGGGTGGGGAGGTTTTTTTTGCGTTAACTGGTAGATTTTATGACCCCATTAAATCCCACCAAATTTCAACCCTCTACCTCGAGCCGTTCAAAAGTTATGAGTGTGTTCCAGAACTTTTGGTGGGCACTGTACATATTAGTAATTATTTGTTTATTCTTGGAATTTTTTGATTCACAAGAATATATTCTAGAGTGGAATCCAGGAGTGAACATCGGAGGTCTGGTAGTTGGAATGTAATTTTTCTTTCTTTATGAGATAATTTAATGTCCTTTTGAAACTGCAGAATGCTGTAGAGAGATTATCTTGGCATGTCTCAACATTTATAAAGAGATGAAAATATATATTGATGGCTGGATACTGGGGGAACTAAATTAGATGCATCAGTTAGTTAGATGTGGTCCATTTATGCCTGTGTGCTCCATTATATATGGAGCCACCGACATGGGGGCCCATTCACTATATAAGGTGTGTGGTTGTTACTGATCCAAGTTCCCCATTATAGATGGGGTGGTAGGTAGGTACGATTAATACAATAAGCAAAAAATAAAGAAAAACAAAAATATTTGCCCTAGTAGGTGGCAGGTATATTATATGTCTAAACACAATTTGCCTAAAGGGCAACTAACCCTATTTTCCACACTACTAACAGAATGTATTTAATTGTTCTATTCACATAATTCCTAATAATGAAAATAACCTTTATTAAAGGCATGTAGTATATATTTTAAAACAACCCATGAGCCCAGAAATGTTAGCACTCATATAGATGTAATGGTCAGTCTCTACTAACAGCATTAGAATTAATATACTGTCTATACTAGAGGGTAGAGTCTGCAAACCGCTATCCCAGAATTGAATGAGTTAAATGTTAGGGTTAGATGCCTTAGAGGCAAATTGTGTTTTGTAGGTAGGTACGAGCACCATATTTATACTGATGAAGGTTGAAACGTTGCACATATTCTGGTGAATAAACACTTTTTTTGCATTTCTATGCATGGAGTTCTGCGGTTTTTCTTCAACACTTCATAAAGTCTTCTCTGTTTAAGATGACCTATTTATTAACCTACATTACTTAAACACCTAAATTAGTCAAATGCAAACTTTAAAAAGTAAGACACTTGGTATCCTCTTTATGTAATTTGTGATTGATTCTTTTGCACATGGACCAGGAATAGTTTAGCTCTGACACTTTACAAATAATTGCTTAAACCACTTAGTACATTGACAATTTCATAGTTTAGTGCACTTCAGAGTGTCAACCTCTTTCAACCTAATTTCTCAATTTGTGTCCCAGTCTCCTTTTTGACAGACAGCATTTGTGTCTAGAGTGACGATTTAATCACTCTGTCAAAATAAGATGTAACATGTAGAGCTGTATAGATTTGATAGTAAAAAAGTGTGAAATGACTGGTACAGATGTATTTTTCTTTCTAACATATGCAGTATTTATCAAAGTATTTTAAACCATACTTGAAAAGTGCTACATACAATTTGTAATTATTGCTAATTTTTTTGTTAATTGACGAGTGTATCTTCTTGTCACTTATAAAGTTTTCACTCATATATGCTTCTTTATTTTCTTGCATTTGTCATATCATATTAGATATTATGTCAGGCTTGAATAGCTATATGCAGACTTGGCATCTAAGATCTTGCCAGCAGCTTTTAACCACAAGCGCAATCACACAATGACTTTCACACTACTGCTTCCCTCAGGTCTAATGTGCTGATGTCAGCACAGTCTAAGTGAATGGCATGAGCAGGCACAGCTGGTGACGTCACTCACCAGCATTTGTCCACCCACTTCATTGTAAAGCAGCAGGCCGAATGAGTAGCCTTGGAGAAATTGGAGGCTAGGTGAGTATTATTATTATAATAATTATTATGATTTATTTTTTTATTTAATTAACCCAACCATTATATAACCCACCCCTTGTAGTGCACAGAATGGCCATACAGTCAGGTTAAGCAGTCACATTAAGCAGCAAATTACAAACATGGGCACAAAGAAAAAACAAAACTAATTTAGGATTATTCTAATCTAACTACGGTCAAGAGTCAAAAGTAGGGTGGATGTCTCTCATCTGGAAAGCAATATATGTTACTTCCATGCAGCTCTTATGAAGCATTGCAAGCCAGAGAAGTAGGATTTTAGGACTCCAAGCATCAGGAGATGACATCACACGTCTTAGCTCAGACCCAATGAGAACTGCAGCATGGACACATGACCAGCTATAGTTGAGTGAGATGCAGGCACAGAAACAGATTGGGAAAGTACCTAAGCTTAGCGAGAGAGGTCACTTTTTGTGCCTCTCTGCAAACGTTGTACAACAGTTCATGTCTCAGACTCAATTGATGCCATGTCAGCTGTACAACTGTTTAGATTTCGTAGGAATAGTTGTAGGCTGGACAGTACATGGAGAAGATTTAGGTTTATAGGAGAATCTAGGTGTCTGAAAGGTTGTCTTCTACTTGTTGTATGTGGGGAACATGATGGGGATCCAATGTGGTTTTCTTTGGTATCGGTGGAAGACAATAAAATCGAAACATTTTTTTACTTCATCGGCTTCAAATGTGGCACAATTTATTTCGGTGTAACCTTCTGCCACTGTATATGAAAATACTCTGTTAACACTACCTATAGGGTCACTTTCTGGCAGTGTTAATTGATTTTCTCTGATAGCACCATTACTAGAGCCACTGTCGATGTTGTTAGGGCTGCATGGCATGTACTTGTGGGCAAGGTTTACAAAGAAGCATAGTAGATGTCTTGACAAAGGTAATGTCCAGCACTCGGTCCAATAAAATCAAAACTTTAATTTATAACTTTAAAACAAAGTAAAGACATTCCCGGGAAGGATGCTGGGGAAGAGCATCCTTCCCGGGAATGTTTTTACTTTGTTTTAAAGTTATAACATAAAGTTTGGATTTTATTGGACCGAGTGATGGACATTACCTTTTTCAACACATCAACTATTTGCATCTGTTGCCGACGCAGAATCATCTATGTCTACACGCACCAACATTATTACAGCTCGGTGTGTGAAATATCCTAGTTGCATGGTGAGCGGACCAATATTTTTTCTTATATTTTTTTTACAAAGAAGCATATCACATCTCAAGTCTCCCTAAAATCAATCTTAAAAATAGGCAAGAATGCCTGAAGTGGAGAAGCCAATGTAACGACCAGCAGGTTTGTGGACCCACTGGACTATTCCACCGTATTGGCGTAGGGCCACCTCTAAGGGCATTGTCTAAGCAGCCTCCCAGTCTTTACCCTTTAATCCCTCTACAGGGATCTGGTCTTTGCGGCAGGGAGACTGCCCGGTCGCTACCTCTTGAGGTGGTCCCGGCGGAGTAGCTGCTGGCCAAACAGAAGCTAGGCAGACATAGGTAGATGGTACCTTGGTGGTATCAGGATACAGGCTAGTGCCGGATTATTGGAAGCAGTCTGGTGCCGGATTACTGGAAGCAGGCTGGTGCCAGATTACTGGAAGCACCCACAGCATACAAGGATACCAACAGGTAACAGACTCACGATACAGGATACCAACAGGTAACAGACTCAGGATACAGGATACCGACAAGTATCGGACACAGGATACAGAATAACAACAGGTAACGGACTCAGGATACAGGATGCCAACAGGTAATGGACACAGGATACAGGATACGGAACCTTCGCAGCAGGGGCGTAACTAGGAAAGACTGGGCCCCATAGCAAACTTTTGACTGGGGCCCCCCCTCCCCTGGGTATCACACAACCCCCCCTTGTAGATAGTGCCTTTTTTACAGCCCCCCCCCTGTAGATAAAGCCATACAGCCCCCCTGTAGATACCCCTGTAGATAACGCCATACAGCTCCCTCTATAGATAGCGCCATACAGCCCCCCCTGTAGATAACGCCATACATCCCCCTGTAGATAACGCCATACAGCCCCCCTGTAGATAACGCCATACAGCCCCCTCTGTAGATAGCGCCATACAGCCCCCCTGTAGATAACGCCATACATCCCCCTGTAGATAACACCATACAGCCCCCTCTGTAGAGAACGCCATACAGCCCCCCTGTAGATAACGCCATACAGCCCCCTCTGTAGATAGCGCCATACAGCCCCCCCTGTAGATAACGCCATACATCCCCCTGTAGATAACGCCATACAGTCCCCCCTGTAGATAACGCCATACAGCCCCCTTTGTAGATATCTACAGAGGGGGCTGTATGGCGTTATCTACAGGGGGGCTGTATGGTGTTATCTACAGGGGGGACTTTGTACGGCGTTCTCTACAGGGGATGTATGGCATTATCTACAGAGGGGGCTGTATGGTGGTTTCTACAGAGGGGGCTGTATGGTGTTCTCTACAGGGGGGGCTGTATGGCGTTATCTACAGAGAGGGCTGTATGGCGCTAACGCCATACAGCCCCCCCTGTAGAGAACGCCATACAGCCCCCCCTTGTAGAGAACGCCATACAGCCCCCCCTGTAGAGAATGCCACACAGCCCCCCCACTGTAGGGAACACCATACAGCCCCCCCTGTAGGGAACGCCATACAGCCCCCCCCTGTAGGGAACGCCATACAGCCCCCCTTGTAGGGAACGCCATACAGACCTCCCTGTAGATAACGCCATACAGCCCCCTTTGTAGATATCTACAGAGGGGGCTGTATGGCGTTATCTACAAAGGGGGCTGTATGGCGTTATCTACAGGGGCGACTCTGTATGGCGTTCTCTACAGTGGGGGCTGTATGGCGTTATCTACAGGGGGTCTGTATGGCGTTATCTACAGGGGGTCTGTATGGCGTTATCTACAGGGGGTCTGTATGGCGTTCTCTACAGGGGGATGTATGGCGCTATCTACACAGGGGGCTGTATGGCGTTATCTACAGAGGGGGCTGTATGGCGTTATCTACAGGGGGGCTGTATGGCGTTATCTACAGGGGGCTGTATGGCGTTATCTACAAAGGGGGCTGTATGGCGTTATCCCTGTAGAGAACGCCATACAGCCCCCCCTTGTAGAGAACGCCATACAGCCCCCCCCTGTAGAGAACGCCACACAGCCCCCCCCCCTTGTAGGGAACACCATACAGCCCCCCCCTGTAGGGAACGCCATACAGCCCCCCTGTAGGGAATGCCATACAGCCCCCCCTGTAGGGAACGCCATACAGACCCCCCTGTAGATAACGCCATACAGCCCCTTTTGTAGATATCTACAGAGGGGGCTGTATGGCGTTATCTACAAAGGGGGCTGTATGGCATTATCTACAGGGGGGACTCTGTATGGCGTTCTCTACAGTGGGGGCTGTATGGCGTTATCTACAGGGGGTCTGTACGGCGTTATCTACAGGGGGTCTGTATGGCATTATCTACAGGGGGTCTGTATGGCATTTTCTACAGGGGGGATGTATGGCGCTATCTACAGAGGAGGCTGTATGGCGTTATCTACAGAGGGGGCTGTATGGTGTTATCTACAGAGGGGGCTGTATGGCGTTATCTACAGGGGGGCTGTATGGCGTTATGTACAGGGGGCTGTATGGCGTTATTTACAGAAGGGGCTGTATGGCGTTATCTACAGGGGGCTGTATGGCGTTCTCTACAGGGGGGGCTGTATGGTGTTATCTACAGAGGGGGCTGTATGGCGTTATCTACAGGGGGGCTGTATGGTGTTCTCTACAGGGGGCTGTATGGCGTTCTCTACAGGGGGGCTGTATGGTGTTATCTACAGAGGGGGCTGTATGGCGCTAACGCCATACAGCCCCCCAGTAGAGAACGCCATACAGCCCCCCATGTAGAGAACGCCATACAGCCTTCCTGTAGAGAACGCCATACAGCCCCCCCCCCCCCTGTAGAGAACGCCATACAGGCCCCCCCTGTATGGAACGCCATACAGCCACCCCCTGTAGGGAACGCCATACAGCTCCCCCCCTGTAGGGAACGCCATACAGCCCCCCCCCTGTAGGGAACGCCATACAGCCCCCCCTGTAGGGAACGCCATACAGCCCCCCCTGTAGGGAACGCCATACAGCGTCCCCCCTCCCAAAAAAATGCGACCTACAGTGTGTCCTACAAAAGACATGTATCCCCCTATCCGCAGTCCCCCGAAGTTCTCCATGACTAACCTCTGACTTCCGGCGTCTGCGCAGCTCAATAAAAATGAAAGGAGCGCTGGTCACGCATGCGCACAAGCGCGACCGGCGCTCCATTCATTTCTATGGAGCTGCCGACACATACCCCGGAAGTCCGAGGTTTGTGATGGAGAACTTCAGGGGACTTTCAGTCCCCCATTCTCCCTATCAATGCCAGCGATCACACATGTTTCCCCTATCCTGTGGATAGGGGATACATGTATTTTGTTTAAAGGCAGAGCGGGGAGATACTTTCCTGCTCTGCCATAGTGTTAAGTGGCGTCGCGCTGTAGCAGCCGTAGTGGCTGCTAGTGGAGCCTCCGGCCATGGGCACGGGCCCCCTCATGCCGCGGGCCCCGTAGCAGCCGCTACGGCGGTAGTTACGCCACTGCTTCGCAGGATAACACAAGATTGGTTCAACTTTGTTCAGGCACTGCGGCAAGGGGCAGGCTCACATATTAAGCCCTGGGTGTGCAGGGATAGGCTGTGGACACTTTTACTGGTGTGCACCCTACGGGCACAGTATAGGGGAGGAGGCAGAGAGCAGAGCGTGCCGGCATCCCTGCGAAGGGAGACACCAGCGAGCATGAACAGACTGATGGTTGTGACCTTTGGTAGGAGGGAGATGCAGGTGATTAGTGGCCGCCAGCGCTACAATACCCCCCTTACGTCCCCTTCTCTTAGGTCCAGAGCGTAGGAGGAACTTTTTGATGTGATCTGGGGCATCGATGTTCTCTTCAGGTTCCCAAGATCTCTCCTAAGGGCCAAACCTTTTCAGTCCACAAGATAAAAGGTCTTCCCTCGCACTTTCTTGTAATCCAGAATCTCCTTAACATCAATATCTAAAGAACCGCTAGGAGCAGCTGAGAGTAAGAGAACTTGATGTACTGATTGAGGATCACTGGTTTCAGGAGGGACACATGGAAGGAGTTGGGAACCTTAAGGGAGGAGGTAGACGTAGTTTGTAAGACACAGCATTGATTTTTTGTAAAGCTCCTAAGAGACAAAGAAACCTAGGAGCAAATTTGTAGGAAGAGATTTTTAAGCGAATGTTCTTGGTGGACAACCAGAATTTAGCTCCGAGGGAGAGTTGAGGAAGCAAACCTCTTTTCCTATCAGCATATTTCTTCATCAGCGCCACCGCCTGGAGGATCGCTGACTTGGTTTGCTACCAGATCTGGAGAAAGCTTCCATAGGAAACATTAGCTGTGGGAACTTCAGAGGTAGCAGGCACAGGGATGTTGGCTGTAAACTATGAAAAACTAAGAAGTAGCACAGCGAGATCTCGCTGTGAATGCGAGACTACGCCTGCTGTGCTGGAAATCACAGAGACGCTACAGAAGTGGTCAGGAGAATGAATACACGTCACGTCCTGGCTGGAGGTAATGTATATTCATTGTCATGACACATGAGTAGCGTTATAGTGTGTTTATGTGACTGCAAATAGCGATATAGCTATATCGCTATCTGCAGTGTAAATGAATGGAGAGAAGTGTATGACGCTGATTGGTCAGCATCATACACTCCTCTGTACAACGCCCACTTGGTCATATAGTAAAACACGCCCAGTTGAACATTGAGAAACTCATTAGCATAAAGCTAATATAGGTCATAACTCCGTCAAAAATGATCGTTTTTCTAAATAAAAAAACACTGCTGTAATCTACATTACAGCGCCGATCACATCATGTACAATATAGGCCACTTATAATGTGGTGACAGAGCCTTTTTAACTTTTTTATTTTGTCCCACTAGGGGACTTGAAGGCAGGAGGCCCTGATCACAATTCTAATACACTGCACTACATGTGTAGTGCAGTGTATTAGAGCTGTCAGCTACTGACAGTAAGCATAGTGGCCATAGCAACAATCGGCGTCCCTGACCATATAGCGGGACGTTGATGGTGGTTTAACCCCTAAGAAACCTTGATCGCTATTGAACGCAGCTTCTAAGGGGTTAATCAGCGGGGATCACCACGATCGGTCCCCGCTGAAGGAGCTGCGTCAACTATTGTATGAGACAGCAGTTGTCAAAGCTCCTGTATGTGCCGGGAGGAAGGCCGAAATGACGTACTTTTCCGTCATGGAGAGCGAACGATGCGCTCATCATGACGGAATAGTACGTCAAGGAGCAGGAATGGGTAAAATATTCTGCAATTTGCTCTTTATTCTACACATATTTCGGCAATTTCGATATTCATTTGACCTGGAGATTGTCTATATAATACACCGTGTTCCAAATGATTATGCACATTGGATTAAAGTGTCATAAACATTTAATTATTAGTTTTTCAATTAAACTCATTGATGGTATTGTGTCTTAGGGCTCTTTGGATCATTGTAATCAATCTCAGACACCTGTGATAATTAGTTTGCCAGGTGTGCCCAATCAAACTACTTAAGAAGGACGTTCCAGATTATTAAGCAGGCCACAGGTTTCAAGCAATATGGGAAAGAAAAAGGATCTCTCTGCTGCCAAAAAGCATGAAATAGTGCAATACCTTGGACAAGGTATGAAAACATTGGATATTTCAAGAAAACTTAGGCGTGATCATCGTACTGTGGAAAGATTTGTGGCTGATTCAGAGCACAGACGGGTTCGTTCAGATAAAGGCATAATGAGGAAGGTTTCTGCCAGACAAATTAATAGGATTAGGAGAGCAGCTGCTAAAATGCCATTGCAAAGCAGCAAACAGGTATTTGAAGCCGCTAGTGCCTCTGGAGTCCCGCGAACCTCAAGGTGTAGGATCCTCCAAAGGTTTGCAAGTGTGCATAAAACTATTATTCGGCCACCCCTAAACAATGCTCACAAGCAGAAACGGTTGCAGTGGGCTCAGAAATACATGAAGACTAATTTTCAAACCGTGTTGTTTACTGATGAGTGCCGTGCAACCATGGATGGTCCAGCTGGATGGAGTAGTGGATTGTTGGTGAATGGCCACCATGTCCCAACAAGGCTGCAACGTCAGCAAGGAGGTGGCGGAGTCATGTTTTGGACTGGAATCATGCGGAGAGAGCAGGTAGGCCTCTTTAGGTGTGACAGTGTGAAAATGACCTCTGCAAAGTACGTAGAGTTTATGACTGACCACTTTCTTCCGTGGTACAAATAGAAGAACCGTGCCTTCCGTAGAAAAATCTTCATGCATGACAATGCACCATCTCATGCTGCAAACAATACCTCTGTGTCATTGACTGCTATGGGCATAAAAGGAGAAAAACTCATGGTGTGGCCCCCATGTTCCCCTGACCTCAACCCTATTGAGAACCTTTGGAGCATCCTCAAGCAAAATATCTATGAGGGTGGGAGGCAGTTCACATCAAAACAGAAGCTCTGGGAGGCTATTCTGACATCCTGCAAAGATATTCAAGCAGAAACTGTCCAAATACTCACAAATTCAATGGATGCAAGAATTGTGAAGGTGATATCAAAGAAGGAGTCCTATGTAAACATGTAACTTGGCCTGTTAAGTTTTTTTTGATTGAAAGAGCTTTTGATTTCTGCAAATATGACGTCTTGATGCTGCAAATTCAACAAATTACCATTTTAGTTCTCTTTACAACCTTTAAAATGTTTTGCTCTCTGTTGTGCATAATAATTTGAAACAGTGCATTTTGAGTTTTTTACTTCTAAAAAAAAAATCTGTTATCATTAGATTTGTTCAATAAAATTTGCATTATACTCCAACGGTTGATAGCTTGAAGATTATACTGACTGTCATTTGCATCGACTATTTAGGAAAATCAGCGAAAAATAACATTTGCATAATAATTTGGAACGCGGTGTAGATACTATGAATGAGTAATTTTTTTCCATGTGAAATATACTCCGCCATATGTGTTTTTTCAAATTTCATTCCTTTTACAGTACCAGATTGTATTGGGAATTCTCTTTCGAATGTACTACGTATCCCATCCCAAAATTGTATTTTATGGTATACGATGGTGATTGTCACAGTATAATATAAATTACCTTGATGGGAATTCCGTATATTTTATATATTCATGTTGTGGATCATATCATATGACCACATCATATGGCTCTCTGATTCATTATCAGGAGCGTAACTAGGAAAGACTGGGCCCCATAGCAAACTCCCCCCCAGGTGCCACAAGCAGCCCCCCCATAGTGTCCCTTGTAGAATGTGCCATACAGCCCCCCTGTAGACAGTGCTATACAGCCCCGCCTATAGACAGTGTCACACCCCACTTGTAGATAGCACCCCCACCTCCCCCTTGTAGATAGTGCCATACAGCCCCCCCTGTAGATATCGCCATAAAGCCCCCCTGTATATAGCGCTATATAGCTCCCACTGTATATAGTGCCAAACAGCCCCCCTCCCTTGTATATAATGCCACACAGCCCCCCCTTTAGTAGATAGTGCCACACACAGACCCCTGTAGAGTTTGTCACACACAGCCCCCTGTAGATAGAGTCACAGCCCTCCCCCTTGTAAATAGTGCCATACAGCCCCCTAGCAGATAGTGCCACACAGCCCCCCATTAGTAGTGCCAAACAGCCCCCTGTATATAGTGCCACACAGCTCTCCCATGTGTATAGTGCCACACAGTTCCCTCATGTGTATAGTGCCACACAGCTCCCCCTTGTGTATAGTGCCACACAGCCCCCCCCCCTTGTGTATAGTGCCACAAAGCCCCCCCCCCCCTCCCCCTTGTCTATAGTGCCACAAGGCAATGGCGCATCCGAGAAAGTTGTATCAGCCAGGGGAGGTCAATCAAACATGGAAAGGTGGGTTTGTAGTCAGGACTATGTGACACTTCAGGATAGCGGCACCGCCCCATGACACTTTAATGACACTTTAATGAATAATGAGCATATAGTGTACTTTTAAAGATTTTACTGCATCTGAAAAAATATACATTTGGAAATATTGTCAGGTCATGTATTAACACATGGTGGTGGTTCAAGGGATTAAAACTACCAGACAGGTTCCCATGAAATATACAATGACATGAGAACTATTCCATCTGCCCTGCAATTTTGTTATTAGAAATATATTCTATATAATTACAGCTCCAGAACCAAGCTCAGTACATATATACAGCACCAGAACCAACGTCATACATATATACAGTACCACAACCAAGCTCAGTACATAGATACAGAACTAGAACCAAGCTCTGGCATATATACAGCACCAGAACAAAGCTCAGTACATATATACAGCACAGGAACAAAGCTCAGTACATAAATACAGCACTAGAACAAAGCTCATACGTATATACAGCACCAGAACCAACCTCAGTACATAAATACAGCACTAGAACCAAGCTCAGTACATATATACAATACCAGAAGAAAGATCAGTACTTAAATACAGCCCCAGAACGAAGCTCAGTACATAAATACAGCGCCAGAACAAAACTCAGTACATATATACATCCTAAGTACCAAGCTCAGTACATAAATACAGCACCAGAACAAAGCTCAGTACATATATGCATCCCCAGAACAAAGCTCACTACATGAATACAGCACCAGAACAAAGCTCAGTACATGTATACATCCCCAGAACCAAGTTCAGTACATATATACAGCACCAGAACAAAGCTCAGTACTTAAAGGGAACCTGTCACCAGCATTTTCGGTATGAAGCCTGCTGTTAGGGATCTGCCAGGTACTACGTCTAGGTATACTCCTGGGATTAATCAATCCACACCTGAGGCCATACCTGTTCGACTGACACCATCTCCCACCAACCAGGGGGGCAGGCTCAGGAATGGGAGAGCCTATCGCGGCCTGGTCAGTCGGAGTTTGCTCCGCCCCCTGTCCTTTATTACCTGCCGTGTTCTCTTCCTCAGTGCTTGTAATTCTTCTGGATTCCTGGCCTCACTGCTGCTTGCTCCAGCCTGCTTCTGCCGTGCTTCTGCCTTGCTGCAGTTCCGCTTAACCTGCTTTGCTTTGCCCCTGGCTTGCTTCCTTCTCCGTGCTCACTTTGGTATACTCCACTTCATCCTGGTCCTGACTACTCATTCACCACTCCGTTTCCTCGCGGCGTTCCGTGGCTACTGCCCCTTCCCTTGCGTGTTCCCTGTTTGTTCTCCCGTGCACTTAGACAGCGTAGGGACCGCCGCCCAGTTGTACCCCGTCGCCTAGGGCGGGTCGTTGCAAGTAGGCAGGGACAGGGCGGTGGGTAGATTAGGGCTCACTTTCCCTTCACCTCCTTCCTGCCATTACACCTGCAATACCATTTGAAAGTGGGTGAAAAATCATTGTTAACTAACCTCTAAATAAGTTAAAAGTCGGCTCTGTACCTTCAGTATTCCGGTTTTCAATGGTCCCGCGCCGTATGCAAATGACCACAAAAGAGTCAAATCTTCACTCGAAAAGAGTCAGATTTTTCTTCCTCCGGCGTTTCAGAGTTGGCTCCGCCCCCTTATTGTTGATTGACAGCTTCTCTCACTTCACTGCACATGAAATCCCGCGCTTGCGCATTGAGACTGTAAAGTAGATGGTCTCACTTTATAGGACTGCGCATGCGCGTCGCTCTGTGTGACGTCATCACATGCCGTCGGTTCCTGTTCTAATCCAGCCCCCGTCTCCTGACAGCTGAGTGAACGCAGCAGTGCAGAGGTAAGCTTTTCTCTATTGCTCTCCACCACACTTCTCATCTCCAGCTGCTTCTCCCCTCGCTTTGTGTCTGCAGCAGTGGCCGAAGAGGAGGTAAGTGTCTTGCTGATGTGTTGGTGTCCGACACCCCCGCCATTCCGCTGTTTAGAAGGGGTAGTAGCCGCTCGTACGAGCACTACTTCCCCTTCATTCCGGTCACATTCTCACACTGAATTGCCGACACGGACGTGTCAGCGATTCACAGTGTGAGCAAGGGCGGGAAATGAAGGGGAAGTAGTGCTCCTACGAGCTGCTGCAATCCCTTCAAAACAGCTGGATGGCGGGGGTCCCGCTAGTGGGACCTCGACCCATTAGCTATTGATGGCCTATCCTTGAGGATAGGCCATCAATGTTTAGTGTCTGTACAACCCCCTTTTAGGCCTACCGTTTGTTAGGCTTAGATACAGACCCCAAGCTTATACTGCATAAGAATACTGTCTGCTGGACCCTGTATCTAACCCTACCTTAGGCTTAGATACAGGGTGCAACAAACAGTATCACACATGCACATGGGCCCTGTATCTAAGGCCCTGTTCACATCACCGCTGCCCTTCCGTTGAGAGGTTCCATCTGGTTAACCCCTCAACGTAAAGTCCGTTTGCATCACCATTGATCTCAATGGTGATGGAAACTTTGCTAATGGTTCCTGTTTGTCACCGTTGTGAACGGGTTCCGTTGTTTTGGCAGAATCAATAGCGCAGTCGACAACGCAAAACAACGGATTCCTGCCACAACGGTGAGAAACAGAAATCTTTCACAACGTTTCCGTCACCATTGAGATCAATGGTGAGGGAAACTGAAGCGGAGGTTTCAGTTTGCCTTTCTGTTGAGGGGTTAACCCGACGGAACCTATCAATGGAAGGGCAGCGGTGATGTGGACAGGCTCTTACTAATGAATTTTTTTTAGTGTTTTTTTTTGCAGGTTGGGTCGTTGGACTACGTCGGATTCGAGGACTACTTCGATGACGGCTTCTTTATTGTGAATAAAATGGTTAATGAGGTGTTATGGCAGGAAGGAGGTGAAGGGAACAAGTGAGCCCTAATCTACCCACCGCCCTGTCCCTGCCTGCTTGCAACGACCCGCCCTAGGCGATGGGGTACAACTTGGCGGCGGTCCCTACTCTGACTAAGTGCAAAGGGATACAAACAGGGAACAATCAAGGGAAGGGGCAGTAGCCCACGGAACACCGTGAGGAAACGGAGTGGTGAACTAGCCAGTCAGGATCAGGATGTAGTGGAGTATACCAACGCAGAGAACGGAGCAGGAAGCAAGCCAGGGGCAGAGCGAAGCAGGATAAGCGGGAACTGAAGCAAGGCAGAAGCACGGCAGAAGCAGGCTGGAGCAAGGCAGCAGTGGGGCCAGGAATCCAAGAAGAATAACAAGCAATGAGGAAGAGAAAACGGCAGGTATAAATGGACAGGGGGCGGAGCTAACTCTGACTGACCAGGCCGCGATAGGCTCTCCCACTCCTGAGCCTGCCACCCTGATTGGTGGGAGCCGGTGTCAGTCTAAGAGGTCTGGCCTCAGGTGTCGACTGATTAATCCTGGGAGTATCCACAGACGTAGTGCCTTTATTTCAATAAATCTATTTGTTCTGTGTCTTTTTTTTTTTTTTTTTTAAACTTTATCGTTACCAACTTACTAATGGCCGCTGACAGGTTGACAGCATCCATTACCGGTGAAAAGGCTAACACTAACCCCCATTATTACCCTGGTACCCACCGCCACCAGGGGTGCCAGGAAGAGCCGGGTACGATCCAGTACCCGACCATCTGTAATGATGGTCGGGCATGGGGGTGACTGCAGGCTTGTATTATTAGGCTGGGAAAGGCCAAAAACAGTGGCCCTTCCCACCCTGGTAATGCTAGCCTGCTGTTGCTGTGTTGTATCTGGCTGTTTATTAAAATTGGGGGGGACCCCACGTCATTTTTTTTAAAAAACTTTATAGTTACCAACTTAGTAATGGCCGCTGACAGGTTGACAGCATCCGTTACTAAGGCGGGGCTTAGTGTTAGCCGGTGAAAAGGCTAACACTAACCCCCATTATTACCCTGGTACCCACCGCCACCAGGGGTGCCAGGAAGAGCCGGGTACGATCCAGTACCTGACCATCTGTAGTGATGGTCGGGTACGGGGGTGACTGCAGGCTGGTATTATTAGGCTGGGAAAGGCCAAAAACAGTGGCCCTTCCCACCCTGGTAATGCTAGCCTGCTGTTGCTGTGTTGTATCTGGCTGTTTATTAAAATTGGGGGGGACCCCACGTCATTTTTTTTTTTTTTAAATAATTTCACAGCACGATGTGGGGTTTCCCCATTTTTATAACCATCCAGATACAACACAGCAACAGCAGCCTAGTATTACCAGGGTGGGAAGGTCACAGTTTTTGCCCTTTCCCAGCCTATTAATACCAGGCTGCGGCTAGTGGCCCTCTGTCACTACAGATGGTCGGGTACTAGATCTTACCCGGCTCTTCCTGGGGGCGCTGGGTAGCAGGTTAATAATGTGGATTAGTGTTAACCTCTTCATGTCTAACATTAATTCTCCAACTTAGTAATGATCGTTGTGATTCAGCCAGCGAAAATTACTCGAGCGTTAGTTATAAAGTTTAAACAAATACAAGGACATAGCTAAAATATTTTATGGAAATAAAAATTACACACAACCCTCATTATACATTTTATTGAGACTAAAAAAAAAGCAGTTATTAAATTAGTCCTCGGATTAGAAGTAGTACAACAACCGAACTTGTAACAAAACACAAACACACAAAAAAAATGAGTATCACGTCAAAAAGCAAAACAATTATTATTCTTACCTTTCCTGGGTCCAGCGCTGGAGCTGCAATGTCAGCGACCTGGGCCCTATATCTAATCCTATCATGTGTGATACTGTCTGCTGAGCCCTATATCTAATCCTATCATGTGTGATACTGTCTACTAAACCGCTGTATCTAATCTTATCCATAGCTTTAGGGTCGTAGTGCTACAGATATGCTGTCTCATATGGATTTTGAAGGCTAAATTTCACTTCGGGGCAGTTGACAATTTTTTTTTTTTTTTAAAGTTTTTTGAGGCTGAAAACGCACCCGGAATACGCACCAAAAAATGGACGAAAATGCCTCACATTTATTTCAATGGGAGGCGGAGGCCTTTTTGTTCCGCAAGTGAGTAAAACGGCTGGCGGGAAAAATAAGGGAATTGCCCCATCTGCGCAATTTCTTCAGTAGAAAAAAATGAAACCTGCCGGAACGTTGACAGACGGAAACCATTATCAATGTTTCCTTCACCATTGATATCAATGGCGATGCAAACGGAAGATAATGTTTCACACTGGCTTTCCGTTGCGGGGTTCCACGATGGAAACCTCCGACGGAACCCCTCAACGAAAAGCCAACACTGATGTGAACAGGCCCTTAGTGTAAGGTAACGTGTACTCTTTTGTTTAATCTTGATACACCATATTAGACTTTAAAAAAACAAACGAATGTACCACACTAAACTCGTATTTTTCTTACACAATTTCAGAAAAGAAACATTACACCTAATAATTTGATTGATAATAGTAATAATAGACTTGACACAGTTCATGTTATTTTAATATTTTTATTTTGATAAAAAATTTTGTTATATATTTATATAGCACTGTAACGTCAACTTTTGTAATAAACTTATTATAGAATAAACTTTGTTCCATGTTTTTTGATATTTTTTTCAGAAAAAATTTATTAAGCATCCTATCATATTATGACTGTTTCAAAACACTCTCTATCTGTTCCAGAGATGTAAAAAATCATCGCATTTAATAGGGTGTAATCTGTTTGAGTAGACACAGAACACTGCTTTGGATGACACTCAGAGAGATTTTCTTTGCAAAAATCGTCCAAGGCAAGATCTTCACTGGTCGAGGTACCAGCAACGGCATGATCAAATGGTCTCTTCATTTTTTTCGTCTTTCTGTCCTTCTTCAGGGTCTCTTCTATGTAACACTTACCCTCTGGAATTTGTTGGAAAATGGTAGGCAGTGCATCTTGACGGAGTGATTGGCAATGTTTGGTTTCCTTATAACAATCTTGGCTGAAATGTAGTGAGCACATGCAGAATTTTTGGCACTTATCTTCAATTATTGTTTGTATCATTTTGTTGATGTCTGTAAAATTCTGACCAGTTTGATTTAGCCATTGTTGTATGCGTTGTGGATCCTTTGGAAAGGAATGCAAGCGGATAGCTATGCTATGATCCTTTCTGCCTGTCTTACTCAGGCAATTGCTAATAACGCATGAAGGCATTGTATTTATCTGTAATCGCAAAAAAAAAAAAATTGCTAGAAATCTATTGAAAAAAAAGCATCAAATTAAGCCGCATGCACACGACCGTAAAAACACCCGTTATTGCGGGTCGTAATTCCGACCCGCAATAACGGGCCCATAGACTTCTGTTAGTCACGGGTACCTTCCCGTTTTCTCACGGGAAGGTGTCCGTGCCGTTAAAAAAATAGAACATGTTCTATTTTTTAATTTTACGGGCCGTGCTGCTATACTTTATAATGGCAGCACGGCTCGGAAAAGCGGCCGGCTGCCCGTGGCCGCCCGTGCTGGTAATTACGATTCGTAATTACGAGCACGGTCGTGTGCATGAGGCCCCAAACGGTTAGTTGTAAGAAAGACACTTACCAACGTTTAAGAAAAATAAGTTAACGTTTTTACCTTGATAAGTTGATTGGTTGACATGTACGATGTTATCTGTTTCAGTATTGCCTTCAAAATTGTTTAGAATATACTTACCAAGGCCACAACACATGAACGAATGTACATCCTAAGATTTATTGATTGCCTAGTGTACAAAATTAATATAACAATTAAAAAATGTTTGATACGTTTTCCAACGTTGTAATGTAGCCTCAAATTTTTTTAAAACTAGTACTTACCTATTTTTTATCTTTTATAAGTTTCAAACTAAGATAGAAAATGTGATTTGCTGTCCTTCAAGTAAGCAGAATCCAAGCTGGAAAAAGGGACACAATGTAACATTTCAGTACATGACATAACTACATAACCAAGAATGCAATGCAACACATAACTACATAACCAAGAATGCAATGCAACACATCACTACATAACCAAGAATTCAATGCAACACATAACTACATAACCAAGAATTCACTGCAACACATAACTACATAACCAGCAATGCAATGCAACACATAACTACATAACCAAGAATGCAATGCAACACATCACTACATAACCAAGAATGCAATGCAACACATAACTACATAACCAAGAATGCAATGCAACACATAACTACATAACCAGCAATGCAATGCAACACATCACTACATAACCAAGAATGCAATGCAACACATCACTACATAACCAAGAATGCAATGCAACACATAACTACATAACCAAGAATGCAATGCAACACATAACTACATAACCAGCAATGCAATGCAACACATCACTACATAACCAAGAATGCAATGCAACACATCACTACATAACCAAGAATGCAATGCAACACATCACTACATAACCAAGAATGCAATGCAACACATCACTACATAACCAAGAATGCAATGCAACACATCACTACATAACCAAGAATGCAATGCAACACATCACTACATAACCAAGAATGCAATGCAACACATCACTACATAACCAGCAATGCAATGCAACACATCACTACATAACCAAGAATGCAATGCAACACATCACTACATAACCAAGAATGCAATGCAACACATCACTACATAACCAAGAATGCAACACATAACTACATAACCAGCAATGCAATGCAACACATCACTACATAACCAAGAATGCAATGCAACACATAACTACATAACCAAGAATGCAATGCAACACATAACTACATAACCAAGAATGCAATGCAACACATCACTACATAACCAAGAATGCAATGCAACACATAACTACATAACCAAGAATGCAATGCAACACATAACTACATAACCAGCAATGCAATGCAACACATCACTACATAACCAAGAATGCAATGCAACACATAACTACATAACCAAGAATGCAATGCAACACATCACTACATAACCAGCAATGCAACACATAACTACATAACCAAGAATGCAATGCAACACATAACTACATAACCAGCAATGCAATGCAACACATAACTACATAACCAAGAATGCAATGCAACACATCACTACATAACCAAGAATGCAATGCAACACATAACTACATAACCAGCAATGCAATGCAACACATAACTACATAACCAAGAATGCAATGCAACACATCACTACATAACCAAGAATGCAATGCAACACATAACTACATAACCAAGAATGCAATGCAACACATAACTACATAACCAGCAATGCAATGCAACACATAACTACATAACCAAGAATGCAATGCAACACATCACTACATAACAAAGAATGCAATGCAACACATCACTACATAACCAAGAATGCAATGCAACACATCACTACATAACCAAGAATGCAATGCAACACATCACTACATAACCAAGAATGCAATGCAACACATAACTACATAACCAAGAATGCAATGCAACACATAACTACATAACCAGCAATGCAATGCAACACATAACTACATAACCAAGAATGCAATGCAACACATCACTACATAACCAAGAATGCAATGCAACACATCACTACATAACCAAGAATGCAATGCAACACATCACTACATAACCAAGAATGCAATGCAACACATCACTACATAACCAAGAATGCAATGCAACACATAACTACATAACCAGCAATGCAATGCAACACATAACTACATAACCAAGAATGCAATGCAACACATCACTACATAACCAAGAATGCAATGCAACACATAACTACATAACCAAGAATGCAATGCAACACATAACTACATAACCAGCAATGCAATGCAACACATAACTACATAACCAAGAATGCAATGCAACACATCACTACATAACCAAGAATGCAATGCAACACATCACTACATAACCAAGAATGCAATGTAACACATAACTACATAACCAAGAATGCAATGCAACACATAACTACATAACCAGCAATGCAATGCAACACATCACTACATAACCAAGAATGCAATGCAACACATCACTACATAACCAAGAATGCAATGCAACACATCACTACATAACCAAGAATGCAATGCAACACATCACTACATAACCAAGAATGCAATGCAACACATCACTACATAACCAAGAATGCAATGCAACACATCACTACATAACCAAGAATGCAATGCAACACATAACTACATAACCAAGAATGCAATGCAACACATCACTACATAACCAAGAATGCAATGCAACACATCACTACATAACCAAGAATGCAATGCAACACATAACTACATAACCATCAATGCATAATAATTAGGCCTATACACATCTAGGCAAGCATACTATAGAATTTACACAGGGAAAATCAACATGAATGAACATTTGAACAAAAATGAACTTCAAGACTTAGATTTACATACCTGAAAAACTGTGGTTGATGTTGTGTCCAGGAAGGAAACGATGTACAGCGTCCTGCGTCCTCTTTCGTTGCTGGAAAACATTTATTATGATGGATAAAATACGACGAGGGGGGTGTGTACCCGCGCGGCGCATGCGCAGTTAAATATTTCAGGATGAATGAAGCAGGGAAGGGTGGTGAGGCACGCATGCGCGAGATGTGAACCGAGAGTTCGGCAATTAGGGCTGTACAGGCAGAGTACGTGGGCGGAGTCAAGATCGTGAGTCACAAAGCTAAAATGAATTAGCATAAAAGGCGGGAAAACGTTTAATGGCTATATTTCGGGCAAGAAGAAGAGGAAGGGAGAGAAGAACACATCAATGCATTATGGACAGCAGCGGGCACTACAGGGTCAGGACGTTTTAAAAGGTAAGATGGTGATGACAGGATCCCTTTAAGTACAGCATCAGAACCAAGATCAGTACATATATACAACACCAGAAATACAGCTCAATTTAATGCAACCCCTGCCATATATGTTTGTACGGCGTAAAACTACAGCTCCCAGCATGGCCCGAACAATAGTACAGATATGCTGGGAGATGCTGTTTCACAAAAAAATCATACAACCCATCATCTCGCTGCAGATCATACAGTGTCTACAGTGCTGATTAGAGGTAGAATAAACATTTACATTAAGTGACTTACCGGTGACGTCTCAGATTCTAGTTCTTTTCTTCTCCCTCCGGTCCAGACCTCTATGATGGGTTTCTTCCAGCCACGACCCATTTCTACAGTTTGCCGCTCAGATGTCTTCAGCGTCTCAAATTTAAAACATTTCTGCGCTTATAAACGAAGTTAAAATTCTCAGCACCTCTAAATATAATAAAGCGCCATAGACTGCATCTCTAATTATAATAGCGCCATACACTGTGTCCCTGATTATAATAGTATCATACACTGCCCCTCTAATTATAATAGCGCCATACACTGTGTCCCTAATTATAATAGTACCATTCACTGTGTCCCACACATACGCCGTGCCCCCTGTAGATAGTGCCTACATAGCCCCCTGTAGAAAGTGACCCCATAGAGCCTCTGTAGATAGTGCCCTACATAGAAGCCCTGGTAGATAGTGCCCCACATACAGCCCTCTGTAGATAGTGCCCACATATGGACTCCAGAGCTGCAAGGCAATAGTGTTAACCACTGAGCCACCGTGCTGCCCTACATAGAGCTTCCCCTATAGATAGTGCTTCACATAGAGCCCACCTCTGTAGATAGTGCCTCACATATAGCCCACCCCTGTAGACAGTGCCCTACATATAGTCCCCCTGTAGATAGTGCCCCACAGGTAACCCACCCCTGTATATAGTGTCCCACATATAGCCCACCCCTGTAGATAGTGCCCTCCAAATAGCTCCCCCTATAGATAGTGCTCCACATATAGCCCACCTCTGTAGATAGTACCTCACATATATCTCCCCCTTTATATAGTGTCCCACATATAGCCCACCCCTGTAGACAGTGCACTATATATAGCCCCCCTGTAGCTATTGCCCCACATGTAACCCACCCCTGTATATAGTGTCCCACATATAGCCCACCCCTATAGATTGTGCCCTACAAATAGCTCCCCTATATATAGTGCTCTACCTATAGCCCACCCCTGTATATAGTGTCCCACATATAGACCTGCCCTGTAGATAGTGCCCCACATATAGACCCCCCTGTATATAGTGGCCCACATCCCCACATATAGATGACCCCCCGTCCTGTAGATAGAGCCCCCACTGTAGACAACGGCACTCACAGTTTTAGTAGAAAAAAAAAATTACATACTCACCCTGATCCCATTCCCGCGCTGTCCGGTGGCAATGCAGATCTGCTCTCTTCTGAGCAGGTCTACTGGAGCTGAACGACGCAAGCGGCACGTCGTTCAAAGGCGCTGATTGACAGGGCAGAATGACTTGTCCCATCAATCAGCGCCTTTCACGGAAGCGGCGCTAGCGTCATTGAACAATTGATGATGGGCGGGGTAAGTCATTTTGCCCCGCCAATCAGCGTCATTGTAAAGAGCTGAATGGTCGGGCACAGAACGTGCCCGGCTATTCAGCGCTAATTCATGTATTTGTACCTGCATGCTAAAGACGCAGGTACAATTACTGCAAGAGGGGTGGCTGTCGCTAGCTTTGGGGCCCCCTCCGGTGCTAGTGACGCCCCCGGGCATGAGAGGGCCTGTGTCGCCTGGCCCATACATGTTAGAGGCTCGGCGGCGCGGGCCACGTGGTATGAGCCATAACGGATGCTAGCGGCGCCACCGGCCATATAGGTTGGGCGTGTCGGCAAGCGGCACGGGCCCCCGCAAGCCGCGGGCCCCGTGCAGCTGCTACAGTGGTAGTTAAGCCACTGTTCATTATATATGAGAATTTTAACTTCGTTTATAGGTGCATAAATGTTTTAAAAGTGAGAGGCTGAAGACATCTGAGCGGAAAACTGCATAAATGGGTCATGGCCGGGAGAAATCCATCATAGAGGTCTGGAGCGGAGGGAGAAGAAAAGAACTAGAATCTGAGACGTCACCAGTGAGTCACTTAATGTAAATGTTTATTCTGCCTCTAAACAGTAATGTAGTCACTGTGTGATCTGCAGCGAGATGATGGGTGCTATGATTTTTTTTTTGTGAAATAGCATCTCCCAGCATATACTTACCATTGTTCGGGCCATGCTTGGAGCTGTGGTTTTACGCTGTACAAACCTATACAGCAGGGGTTGCATTAAATTGAGCTGTATTTGTTCTGGTGCTGTATATATGTGAGCTTGGTTCTAGTGCTGCATTTATGTACTGAGCTTGGTTCTGGTGTTTTATATATGTACTGAGGTTTGTTCTAGTGCTGTCTATATATGTACTGAGCTTGGTTCTGGTGTTGTATTTATGTATGAGCTTGGATCTAGTGCTGTGTGTATATATGTATGAGCTTGGTTGTGGTACTGTATATATGTATGAGCTTGGTTCTGGAGCTGTAATTATATAGGATATATCTATAATAACAAAATTGCAGGGCAGATGGAATTGTTCTCAATTCATTGTATATTTCATTGGAAACTTTCTGGTAGTTTTAACCCCTTGAACCTCCACCATGCGGTAATACATGACCTGACAATATTTCCCATGTATGTTTTTTTCTCAGATGCAAATCCACTTTTAAAACGGCGCACACTATATGCTAATTACTCATTAAAGGGTCATGGGGTGGTGCCGCTATCCTGACGAGTCACATAGTCCTCCCTCCAAACCCAACTTTCCATGTTTGATTGACATCCCCTGGCTGATACAACTTTCTCGGATGCGCCATTGCCTTGTGGCAATATACACAAAGGGGGGCTGCGTAACACTCTATAAAAGGGGAGCTGTGTGGCACTGTACACATGGGGGAGCTGTGTGGCACTATATACAAGGGGCCGTGTGGCTTTACTAAGGGGGGGCTGTGTGGCACTATTTACAAGGTGGAGTGCTGTGGCTCTATCTACAGGGGGCTGTGTGTGGCGCAAACTACAGGGGTCTCTTTGTGGCACTATCTACTAAGGGGGGCTGTGCAGCACTATATACAAGGGAGGGGGCTGTGTGGCACTATATACAGTGGGAGCTGTATATCGCTATATACCAGGGGGGCTTTATGGCGATATCTACAGGGGGGCTGTATGGCACTATCTACAGGGGAGGTGGGGGTCGCTATCTACAAGTGGGGTGTGACACTGTTTATAGGCGGAGCTGTATAGCACTGTCTACAGGGGGGCTGTATGGCACATTCTACAGGGGGCACTATATATAAGGGAGGCTGCTTGTGGCACCTGGGGGGGCCCCAGTCATGAATTTTTGTCTGCCTGCTATGGGGCCCAGTCTTTCCTAGTTACGCCCCGGGTAAGGGGAGGCAAGAGTCCCCTCTTTTATAAGAGTTTTGCCGGACCATTATGTCATATTGAGGCAAGTAGAGACTGGTATCCAAAAATAAATATAAGGGGGCGGATATTTGTTCGCAGTAGCCAAGGTATGTAATTACCAAATGACGGCCTATTTGATTAATTCTATTAACTTTCCTGAAACACAAGAACAATATAATGAAAATGTTATTAAGGAGCTCATACATGTATATGGACATATTGATCTGCGATAAGGTTATGTATCAAATTATGCATGTTTGAGAAACATACTACATTATTTATCTTACTGCAGAGCTACTAATCAGTGTCCTCTGTCATACAGATGGACTTGTCTGTCCTGTAACGCTTGTGAAAATTATTTTAGATGAAGCAACTGTAATTTAATTGCTCATTTAAACTATTCGGTGTTGTGGAATCTAATCTAAAAATCAAACGAGATTCCCTCTGTAAGACTACCCTGTCTATATCACCTCCCCTCAGTGTTAGACGTATCAATTCTATAGCCGTGAATTGTAGACATCTAGGATCTCCCTTGTGTTGTATATAGACGGGATGAGCTACCGGTTTGTCCCTGTCATGTTCTATGTCTCCCAGATGTTCTAAGATTCTTTGTCTCCATTCTCTGGTTGTTTTCCCTATGTAGTCCATAGGGCATGGACATGTGATCTTGTTAACCACGTTTTTTGAACTGCAGTTTATGAAGTCTTTAATTTTGTAGCTGACCCCAGTGGAGGCCCCCAAAAATAGTTTACCTGTTTTCACAAATGTGCAAGCTTTACAATGTCCCCATTTAAAACAACCATCAATTTTCCTATTTAGCCAACAGCCCTCATTAAGGAGACTTGTTAGGGGGGCGTGTCCGGATGCCGAGGAGAGCAGTCACATAAGTCTGAGCTCCTCTCCTAGCCTCAGATAAAGCGGCTCATAACCACCCTTAAAGGTCGGATACCGACACAAAAATATACCTGGAGACTCCTGAAGTAGCCACAAAGCAGCAGGGATGGTGAGAGGAAGATCTAAACCGGCTGCCCCGGTTAAACTCACGTCCTTCTATCCCCCGGCGGGAAACTCACAAAATGGCGCCGGCCACACTCTGCAGGAAAACGCTCCGGTCCTAGGAGCTCCTATCCTCTCCCAGGCAGCACATTGCACAGCAGGCAGTCCAAGTGTGGAAGGAACTTCAAGCACACCAGACAAGCTGTATGCACTGGATTTCAGGTCAGTCTCTCTCCCTCCTAGTCTGCCCAATCTGGGGAAATCTAGGGAAAGCAGCCCGTCTGAGGAATCAGCCATCACCTTATCTAATATGAGGAGTCTATTGTCAGAATTAAGGACATCCATGCAAAACGATTTCCAAACTGCCTTTACCACACTGTCTAAGGACATTAGAGATATTGGTGATCGCACAGCTCATCTTGAAACAAAAATGGATGAATTTTCCTCTGCTTTTAATACTTTAGTGGACGCTCAAAATGAGACAGATGAAGACATGCTAGCAGTAAAATTAAAATTGGCTGACTTGGAAGACCGCTCCAGAAGGAACAACATTCGTTTCCGCGGTATACCGGAATCCATCATGCCAGCGCAGCTCAGAGAGTTCCTGATTGATTATTTTTCTGCTTTAATCCCAGAGGCGGATCAAAGAGATTTGATGATTGATAGAGTACACAGATTGCCAAAACCCAAACATCTACCGCAAACAACGCCGAGAGATGTTCTGGCAAGAATCCATTTCTATCAAACAAAAGAGGCCATCTTGAAGTCGGCGTTTAAAAATAACGACATCCCTGAGCGGTTTGTGGGCATCTCGTTGTACGCAGATTTATCACCAACCACGATGAATCGCAGAAGAGAATTTGCGCCTTTCACAAAGCATCTACGTGACCAAGAAATTCCCTATAAATGGGGTTACCCGGTCAAGCTCCTCATCACGAAAAATGGAGCCACCCATGTCCTTCACACACCCAAAGAAGCAGCGTCTCTTCTAGCAAAATGGTTTCCCGACTTTCAGCCTCGAGATCATCAAATGATGGCGAAAAAGAAACCACCGGTATTATCCCAGGAATGGACACAGGTTGGATCTCCTAAGAATCCCTGAATTCAATCTGATTGAATATAGAGGAGAATGACCCAGCAAGAATTTTGGACTCCCTGTTGAATCCAGAATAAGGAACTCACGGTGTTGTCTGATATCCTTTTTTTTTTTCTTTTTGATAATCTTATTGCTGCAGGTTGTACTGTGCCTTTAAATAACCATGTGGGCTAGGAAGGCACTTATGTTACACGTGTTGTGTCTCTTCCCCCCCCCATGAGGCCAACTTCCTTTACAAGGAGTTGGCTAGATATATTTGAACATATTTTCATATGTGTTCTCAGGTTTTTATGTTACAAGGTATCACTACTGATTGATAAGAAAAATGCGTTATGTACATATAGTCTTTCTTGTTGGGGAATAACGGAGATGAGTGGTCCTCACTCACATAATATTACTCACGTAGGGGAGATATTTAGAGTTCAGGTATGCTACAAGAGTACACAGTATCGATCTTTCTTAGGGTATAATGGTCTTTAAAATATCATCTTTGAATGTGAAGGGCCTTAATAGTCCATTCAAACGCTCTCTCATGTGGAAAGAGTGTAAAATGCTGAAATGTGATGTGTTATGTGCACAAGAGACACACCTCTTGGAGAAAGACATCCACAGGCTTAAAAATGCACAGTTCCCCCATATTTTTTGTACCCCAAACTCAGGCAAGAAAAAGGGGACGTTGATTGCTATCAAAAATTCTGTGGCCTTTCAACTTATACAAGTAACTTATGATAAATGTGATAGGTTTGTAATCATACAGTGCCTCATTAACAATGAGAAATACACCTTGGTCTCATTATACGCTCCTAATAAGCATCAAGGCAGATTTCTCAAACGTCTACTTAAACGAATTGAGAATAATAAATTTGGTTCCCTAATACTATGTGGGGACTTCAATAAAGTACTGATTCCTCAATTAGACAAGAGTAGGAGCAAACCAAAAGAAAAAAACACAGATATCTATAACATTTTATTCAGGGGAAATCTCTATGACACGTGGAGAACTTGTAATGCCTCAGAAAGAGATTATACTTTTTTCTCTCACCCCCACAAATGCTATTCTAGAATTGACTTTATTATTGCTGACCAATGGTTACTCCAGCGTGTGATCAACCCTAACATCGGGACAATCACTTGGTCGGACCACGCCCCAGTCTCTATCTCTATTAATGAGCAATATAATCGAGTTCCCACCTCCCCCTGGCGCATAAACAACTCCTTACTAAACAAAGAGGAATACAATGCACAGATAAACAAAGCGTTGACTGACTTTTTCGAAACTAATAAACCGGATGACACGTCCACCTTTAACAACTGGTGTGCACACAAAGCAGTAATCAGAGGTCACCTTATCAAAATTGCGGCAACAGCAAAGAAAATAAGATTAGCTAAAACAGAAGAATTGTTGCTTAAAATTAAGAAATTAGAAGATCTTAATAAAAAGAGAACCACGAGAGGTCTAACAATCGAATTAAAACAATTAAGAACACAACTTCACCAATTGTTATACCACAAGTGTGAATACGCCCTGAGAAGGAGCAGAATGATCTATTACTGGCAGGGTAATAAGGCTGGGAAGATGTTAGCTAACAAATTTAAAAACAAAACATTGAAGGCTAAAATACCCTATATTTTTAAACCATCTGGGGATAAAATCTTAAACCCACAGGGGATAGCTGAAGCCTTTGCTGAATATTATGGTCATTTATACAATTTAAACAAAGATCCTCTCACCAAACAACCTACGCAGCAACTTATAGATGGCTTTCTAGATTCGGTCAATTTACCGTCGATCCCGAGTGATCAAATGACACTCCTTAATGCACAATTCACAGTATCAGAGGTACAAAATGTCATTAAACAACTCAAGATTAATAAATCTCCCGGACCAGACGGTCTAACAAACGAATATTATAAACAGTTCTCTCAGATTATAGCCCCTCACCTAGTATCAATGTTCAATCAGGCCACTATTTCAGGTCGTTTTCCTAAAGAAATGCTACAAGCACTAATAATTACCCTCCCGAAACCAGGTAAATCTCCTGACAGACCCGAAAATTTTAGACCAATTTCTTTGCTAAATTGCGATTTGAAAATATATTCAAAAGTGTTGGCCAACAGGCTGGTTGATATCCTTCCTTCTCTAATCAATATTGATCAAGTAGGATTTATTAAAAATAGACAAACGGTAGATGGAACTAGAAGACTAATCAACATCCTTCACTATGCAGAAACGCATAACACCCCTTCTCTGCTCCTATCATTAGATGCAGAGAAGGCCTTTGATAGGATCCATTGGGGTTATCTAGAGTCGGTTCTGGATAAAATAGGAATAGTGGGCCCGTTTGGGAAAGCCATTTTAGCTCTATACTCCGGTCCTTCCGCCTCCGTATACTCAGCCGGATTTTTATCCTCACGCTTTGACATTACAAATGGAACTAGACAGGGATGTCCCATGTCCCCTTTAATTTTTGCGCTTTTAATGGAACCTCTGGCTGAGAAAATAAGGTCTTCTAGTTCAATTTCTGGAATCACAATAGGGAAAAAGGAACACCGTATAGGTCTGTTCGCGGATGATGTAATAATAATATGCTCTTCCCCAACCACGTCCCTTCCAGAAATAAGTAAAGTTTTATCAGAATTTAGTAATGCGTCTTACTACAAAATAAACACTTCTAAGTCACAAATTCTGAATATGGGGCTTTCCCAGAAAATGGTAGCACAACTTAAAGCATCATTCCCCTTCAAATGGGTGGAAGACGCCCTGCCTTATCTAGGGGTTAATCTAACATTTCCAGTCTCAAAATTGTTTGACCAAAATTATATTCCTCTCCACAAGAAAATCATTGAGGACCTACATAACTATAAACACCACGGTGTTTCTTGGTTAGGTAGAATAGCTGCCATCAAAATGTTAACTCTTCCTAAGATTCTATACACTTTTAGGAATGTTCCCATATTTGTGACAAACGCTTTCATAAATAAACTGCAATCCATCTTAATGAGATTCGTATGGGGGAAAACCAAATCAAGAGTTAAAGCAGATATTCTTTACAGACCCATGCGTGAGGGGGGATTGGGATGCCCCACTCTATTACAATACTATAGAGCCGCTATATTCGACCAATTAAAATCGTTATGGTCACAGGATGCTTCTAAACATTGGGTTTCCATTGAATCATCTGTATTGGGAAGGCACTCATTAGCAATATCCCTATCTGCTTCCTCTTTATTTGGGAACCATATGAGGTCCACACATCCTACAATAAGGGCAATCACGGAGTTATGGCACCACCTAGTTATTAAACATAGCCTGTATTCTACGGATTATGAGAAATCTAGTATTGCACTACTGATGGCTCTCATTCCAGATCTTGACATCTCTACTTGGATGGCTAATGGATTACTCCACATGTCCGATTTATGGGAAAATGACATCCTGATACCCTTCCAAACTCTGGCCCAAATGTACAATATTCAGAAACATGACTTTTATAAATATCTACAAATTAGGCATGCACTGACATCCATACCCAAACCTCTCCCAACATCAGAATCCAAATTAAGCAAATGGTTAGCAAATAACTCATCCTCCAGAGGTAATATCTCCCAATGTTATAAATTTTTACTAAACTCCTTCCCAAATGACTTGCATATATACAAACAAAAGTGGGAACATGATCTTGAGGTCACTATATCTGAAGATCAATGGAACTCGGCCTTCTATGCTGTCTCATCGATCTCCAGATGTACTAATCATATTGAAACAGCCAGAAAACTCTTGTATAGATGGTACCTCACCCCGGAGAAACTTCATAAATTTTACGAAGAATCAAAAGAGTGTTGGAGATGTAGTAATACAGGCACTATGTTGCACATCTGGTGGAAGTGTCCACATATCCTGGAAGTGTGGAGAAAAATGGGTCGTTTTCTGTCAAATATATGTGGATACCCAATTATCCTAGATGCCCCATTATGCTTGTTGGCAATTGGTGCCGACAAGTATGATCGCACTCACAGAGCAGTTATCCTACACACTATTATAGTGACTAGATTCAAAATAGCAAAATACTGGAAAACCAATAAAATCCCATCCTTGTCAGAAATTATTCAGGGAATAAACAACAACTGCTGGTTTGAATCTATGATCGCCTCTTCCTTAAATAAAAAAAGCTCATTTGACAACATGTGGGATGTTTGGACCTCCAGCCAGTATTGTAATGCGATACACTAGATTTATGGATATTCACACATACAAACCATATATTATTGTGCAAAAATACCATTGAGACTCCCTGATGTATTCCCTTACATATTGTTTTATTGTTCATAATGATTTATTGTACACAAAGCTATGATATTGTACTGATACCTTTGTTATGTTAAGTTATGTAAATTTATTTCTATTTTTACTATGTTAAGTTTTGTAAGTAAGCTTAGTTCCTGCTTACTTGTATGTTCGATTTGAAAAACTCAATAAAAACAAATGTGATAAAAAAAAAAAGGAGACTTGTTAAGTGACTATGTGTGACCCTGTCCCTGACACTTTTTCCTTTCCTGTAGATTATCTGTGCCCAAGGAGATAATACTTATTTTAAATCTGGATCCATTTGTAAGATGCCCCAGTATTTTGCTATAATGTTTTTTATTTCGTGATTGGCTCTATCATAAGTCCCAATTAACCTAATTGGTTGCGCTGTCTGTTCCCTCCTAAGGGGGATGAGGAGTGTCTCCCTTTTTTGTCTGCTTGCATTTTTATATGCTTCCTTCAATATTCTAAGAGGATAACCTCTCTCTAAGAATCTTTCTTTTAACTCTCCTGCCTGTTCTCTAAATTCATAGTCACTTGAACAATTCCTTCTAAGGCGGAAATATTGCCCTTTTGGTATACCTGTTTAAGTGGGTCTGGATGGCAGCTCTCTTACCTCAGAAGGCTATTTGTAGAGTTAGGTTTTCTAAAGACGATACTCCTCACACTTCCTTTTACATTTTTAGATATGCATACATCAAGAAAGGGCAAGGTATCTATATTATACACAAAGGTGCATTTTAGATTTATATTATTGTGATTTAGGTTTTTGTCATAGTGTTCAAAGTCTTCTCCCGATCCCGCTCATAATACAAAGACGTCATCTATGTAACGGACCCAAAATGTTATGGGATCGTTAAGATGTTGCCGCTCATCAGTGAAGACTAATTTCTCTTCCCACCAGCCCAGATAACAGGTTGGAACATGTGGGTGCGCAGGAATTGCCCATGGCCATGAAACTGAGCTGGTGGTAGTGCAAACCATTGAACACAAAATAATTTCTGTTCAAGACAAATTCTAGCGGTTCCAATGTTAATGCACCATGTTGGAAAAGTTGTGTTCCTGTAGTATTTAGGAAATGACGAACTGCCGTAAGCGCCACCTCAAGAGGGATGGATGAGTACAAAGCCTCCAAGTCTAAACTTCCTGAAATAGTTTCACTCTCCAAAGTGAGGTTATCTATTCTTGACATTAAATCCATTGTGTCTCTTGTGTATGATGGCAAAGCTTACACAAAGCTTCTCAGGATCTTATCAATATAAATGCCCACGTTCTGTGCCAAACCTCCTATGCCAGATACAATTGGGCGGCCCTTAAGGGGAGTGGTCACCTTGTGTATCTTGGGAAAGGCATAGAACGTGGGGGTTTGAGGTTTCTCTATCTCCATGAATTTATATTCATTCAGATCTATCTATTTTTTTCCCTTGCACGATTCAAAATTAGTATGATTTCCTCTTTGTATTTCTTTGTTGGGTCCTCTTTGAGGACTTCGTAACTGTCTCGATCTTTCAGTATGTTAAGACACATATCAATATATTGATTTCTATTTAGTATCACTACGTTTCCCCCCTTATCGGAGGCTTTTATGACAATGTTCCAATCCCTCTCTAGGGACGTCAGGGCTTGATTTTCACTCTTTGTTAGATTTGAGGTTGTCCCGATCCATTAGCTCTTTCACCACTAGATTTTGAAAGACATCAATTGTTGATATGTCTTCTACAAGTGGCATCTTTTGGCTCTTTGGTCTACATGAGTTGAAGGGGCCCTCCTCTCTTGATCTTTCATTGGCAGATAGTAAGTCAGACAGATTTCTTGCATGTGGTAACTCGGCCATCGTTATACCCAGTTCCTCACATTCTTTCTTATCTATGTTTTTATACAATTTATGCCACTTTAATTTCCTGGCAAACAGGTTTATATCTTTCTCCCAATTGAATGTATCATAGGTGGTGGTAGGCACAAAGGACAGACTTTATTAAGCACCGATGTCTCTATTTTGGTAAGTATTTTGTCAGACAGGTTAAACACAGTCAGTTTCATATTTTTTTATCTCTGGTTGTTTTTGTTCCGTAACTGATTCGGTACTCTCTGTCCATCTTTCTCTAAAAAAAAAAAAGAGCAACTTCGGTGCCTATAGAAGGATTTTGGTTGTATCTTTGCGGAGAGGAGGGTCCCAAGTTTGTTGGCGTGGTTTCCCATTGTTGATGGTAGTTTCTTCCCCTATATGGACCTCGCCCTCTGGTGTACCATGGATAGCCTTTTCCCCTAGATGTTTTATTTTTATTGGGAAAATCACGGTCAGCAAGATCTGTGTAAGATTTATTTGTTTCGGTTTTGTTTCTCCCTTTTCTTTCCTTAAAGAAGTATACCCTGTTGTCCCTAAAGTCTTCCTAGTCCCAAATAAACTGATGATGCTTTCTTTCGGTTAGGTTGTATTGAAATTTTTCAAAGGTACTTTGAAGATATAGTTCCTTAGTTGTGTATTCTGGGTCACTTTTAAACTTTAAGACAATCACAGGCTGGCGCGTCAGGAAAGAAGGTCGGACTGGAGGAAGAAGAGGGACTCGTCACCAAGACAACGACCGGGTACGTATTAAATGCTTTTTATTTTATTTTTAATCAGCAGCCTCTCTTCTCTATCAGTGATTGATAGAGACATGTGGCTGCCGATTTGTATAATATTTTTGACCGGGTTCGGTCAAAACGTGTTCGGCCAAACCCGGTGAAGGTCGGACCGAAACTTTTCCCGATGTTCGGACCGAAACCGGGTTCGGTTGTCCCGGTTCGCTCATCTCTACTCTATATCATTAATAAATAAGTTGAATAATAGTGGTACCAGCACTTAACCCTCGGGTACACCACTTATAACTGGGGACCATTCAGAGTAGGAATCATTGACCACAACACTCTGGATACGGTCCTTGAGCCAATTCTCAATCCAATTACAAACTATATTTTCTAAACCTATAGTCCTTAATTTACCCATTAGACATCTATGAGGGACAGTGTCAAATGCCTTTGCAAAGTCCAAAAACACTATATCCACTATATCCACAGCGGCCCCTCTGTCTAGGCTTCTGCCCACCTCTTCATAACAACAGATCAGGTTAGTTTGACAACTTCTGTCCTTAGTAAAACCGTGCTGGCTGTCACTTATAATACTATTTTTTGTCACATAATCCTGTATATAGTCCCAAAATAGCCCCTCAAACATTTTCCCCACAATGGATCTTAATCTTACTGGTCTATAATTACCCGGGGAAGCCCTTTTTGAAAATAGGCACCACATTTGCCTTGCCCCAGTCCCTTGGCACTATACCAGTCACTAGAGAATCTCTGAATATTATGAAAAGGGGGACAGAAATAACTGAACTAAGCTCTTTTAGAATTCTAGGGTGTAACCCATCTGGTCCCGAGGCCTTGTGCACATTTATTTTATTTAGCTTGGACCATATCTACATTCATCCAATTCAGTATATCAACTGATATATTAACAGCACTGGCGCCAGCTACATCAGCTGCTCTTTCTTCTGTTGTATATACAGAGCTAAAGAACCCATTTAGTAACTCTGCCTTCTCTTGATCCCCTGTCACCAACTCCCTATTACCACTATCTAGGGGTCCTACATGTTCAGACCTTGGCTTTTTTGTATTTATATACTTGAAGAATTTTTGGGGAATTGTTTTACTATCCTTGGCCACCTGTCTTTCCTTTTGTATTTTTGCTAATTTTATTACATTTTTACAGATGTTATTACGCTCTTTATAGTTTAAAGAGGCTCTGTCACCAGATTTTGCAACCCCTATCTGCTATTGCAGCAGATAGGCGCTGCAATGTAGATTACAGTAACGTTTTTATTTTTAAAAAACGAGCATTTTTGGCCAAGTTATGACCATTTTTGTAGTTATGCAAATGAGGCTTGCAAAAGTCCAAGTGGGTGTGTTTAAAAGTAAAAGTCCAAGTGGGCGTGTATTATGTGCGTACATGGGGCGTTTTTAATACTTTTACTAGCTGGGCGCTCTGACGAGAAGTATCGTCCACTTCTCTTCAGAACGCCCAGCTTCTGCCAGATCACGCTGTGACGTCACTCACAGGTCCTGCATCGTGTCAGACGAGCGAGGACACATCGGCACCAGAGGCTTCAGTTGATTCTGCAGCAGCATCGGCGTTAGCAGGTAAGTCGATGTAGCTACTTACCTGCAAACGCTGATGCTGCTGCAGAATCAACTGTAGCCTCTGGTGCTGATGTGGCCGACATGATGCAGGACCTGTGAGTGACGTCACAGATCTGCACTGCCAGAAGCTGGGCGTTCTGAAGAGAAGTGGATGATACTTCTCATCAGAACGCCCAGCTAGTAAAAGTATTAAAAACGCCCCGATGTACGCACATAATACACGCCCACTTGGACTTTTACTTTTAAACACACCCACTTGGACTTTTGCAAGCCTCATTTGCATAACTACAAAAATGGTCATAACTTGGCCAAAAATGCTCGTTTTTTAAAAATAAAAAGGTTACTGTAATCTACATTGCAGCGCCGATCTGCTGCAATAGCAGATAGGGGTTGCAAAATCCGGTGACAGAGCCTCTTTAAAAAGGCTACAGCTGTACCCTCAGATTTGTATTTTTTAAATGCCCTTTTTTTTTCATGTATTGCCCTTTTTACTGAAGGTATAAGTCATGTGGGGTTTCATTTTACTCGTTTATACTTGTTACCTATAGGAATACATTTTGCACTATAATTACCCAAAGTAGTTTAGTGCCAAATTAGCCCATGGGCACCCTGGACTATAAGACGGGCCCAGACCGGTTCTGCCTTGCCTGAGCCTTGTCGTTATCCTAGTATGTTCTATGCAAATGGTCTCCTAAGTGTTTTACAGTTCCGAGTGTTCCCCGTTCCTGCTACCTGTAACCTGTATCCCGTGATATCCTGGTCAAGTGCCATGTTGAGCTGAAGTCATGCTGTGCTGTGTTCCACGCCTGTCCTGCTACACCACGCCTGCCTGCTGCCTAGTCCCAGCCGAGCCTGTCTTGCTACTGTCTGAGCTACTACAGGTACACTATATGAACTATAGACTGTGACCTGTGTCCTGTTGGCCAGCTGCCATACCGCCAAGGCAGTACGTGATGGTAGGCTCAGGCCATGGACCCTGCTGGTCAATCCAAGACCATGACAACATCACAGGAGATGCGGGTGGATATGCTAGACTTCCGGTCTCGATTAGACCAACTCCTCCAGGCATTGAACATTATTGCACGTCGGCTGGAGGTGCAAGCTGCCGTTCCTCCTACTACAGCTCCTGGCAGTACTGATCCTCTGAATACACCTCCTGGCAGTACTGATCCCCAATTTTCATTGCCACTTCCTGACCACTATGATGGGGACGCGAGGACCTGCCGTGGAGTTTTTAACCAGTGCCAGATCCACTTTAGCCTTTATGTAAGGGCATTCTCGTCTGATGGCGCAAGGGTCGCATTTATCGTCTCTCTCCTCACTGGCAGGGCCCTTGCATGGGCGAACCCTATCTGGGAGAGACAAGGACCAGAGACCTGTGACTTCCAGGGGTTCCTACGGCCATTTTACACGGTATTTGAGGAGCCTGGATGAGTCTCGTCTGCAGCCGCCTCTTTGCTGAACCTATGCCAGGGAGACACCTCAGTGGCCAAGTACACCATCCACTTCCGCACCCTGGCGGGAGAACTGTTGTGGAACAATGAGGCCCTGCTGGCTACATTCTGGCAGGGACTGTCTCCTAGGATTAAGGACGAGCTTGCCGCCCGAGATCTACCGTCTACCCTGGATGCCCTCATCCTTCTTGCCGCCCGGATTGATATAAGGGTCCGAGAACGGTTCCAAGAAGCTCGTCGGGAGGGAGGACCCGCTAGTCCGGTTCCTACTTTGCGGCAACCCCTAGTGTCCTCAGATGCTGATCCTCCTAAGGAGTCTGTGAGGACGGACCTGTTCAAAGCTGTCTACCCAGGAGAGACAACGCAGACGCACCTCGGGACTCTGTCTATATTGCGACCTCGGAGGCCATCTTGTGCATCTGTGTCCACAAAAGCCCCAGAGCCCTAGGGTTGGTGGGAGAGACAACCCTGGGTAAAGAAGGACTTTCATCTAAATTGTCCATTCCCGTGACCATAGTGCCCGGCGAGAGAACGCATCGGGTCTCTGCTTATCTGGACTCTGGTTCCGCTGCTAATTTCATCCGTAGAGACCTGGTGGTTCTTCTCCAATTGCCCACAGCCCCTCTGGAGAAGCCTTTGATGGTTGCATCTGTGAATGGACTACCTCTGCCAGACCCAATTGTAGCTGTGACCAAGCCGCTGAGGCTCCAAGTTGGAGCCCTCAATTCCGATCTCCTCTCGTTCTTTGTCCTGGCTAAAGCTGTCAATTCTGTGCTGCTGGATCTGCCCTGGCTCAGACTACATGCCCCAGTCCTGGACTGGAATTCTGGAGAGGTTCTCTAGTGGGATTCCGAGTGTCTCAACCGTTGCCTGGTACAGATTCGTTTGGCTCAGCCTCCTCTGCCTCCAGTCCTTGGCAGGATTGCCTGGTCATTATTCTGCATTCTCGGATGTCTTCAGCAAGAAAGAGGTGAAGACACTTCCCCCACACCGGGTGCATGACTGTCCTATCAACCTAGTTCCTGGTGCATCCCTTCCCCGTGGTAGGGTATATCCTCTTTCCGTTCCAGAGACTCTGTCCATGTCCGTCTATGTTAAGGAGAACTTGGAGAGGGGCTTAATATGGAAGTCTTCATCTCCGGCAAGAGCCAGGTTCTTCTTCATCAAGAAAAAGGATGGTTCTCTGCGTCCTTGCATCGACTACCAGGGTCTGAACCAGATCACGATAAAAAATAGGTATCCGTTGCCATTGATTTCTGAACTGTTTGATCGGATATGTGGAGCCAAGATTTTTTAAAGCTAGACCTGCGTGGGGCTTACAACCTAATCCTGATTCGCTGGGGTGACGAATGGAAGACGGCATTTAACACCCGTGACGGACACTATGAATATCTAGTAATGCCCTTTGGTCTGTGTAATGCGCCCGCGGTCTTCCAGGAGTTCGTTAATGACATCTTCCATGATATCCTCTATGTTTGTGTTGTGGTCTATCTTGATGACATCTTGATTTTTTCTCCAGATCCAATGACTCATCGGAGACATGTCCGTCAAGTTTTGATACGGTTAAGGGAGAATCGCCTGTACGCCAAGTTGGAGAAGTGCGTGTTTGAGAGAGATGATCTACCCTTCCTGGGCTACATCATCTCGAATCAAGGTCTCAAGGTGGATTCTGAAAAGGTAAAGGTTGTCCTGGAATGGCCATGTCCTCAAGGCTTGAGGGCCATACAGCCCTTCCTGGGATTCGCCAATTTCTACAGACAGTTCATTCCAAACTTTTCCTCAGTGACATCTCCAATCTCTAACCTCTCCAAGAAAGGCATGAATGCCAATGTTTGGACTCCAGAGGCGGAAGCCGCATGTAATAGCCTGAAGAGTGCCTTCACGTCAGCCTCTATCCTCCATCATCCAGATGTTTCTTGACAGTTCTCGTTGGAGGTGGACGCCTCCTCTGTCAGTGCCGGTGCACTCCTGTTCCAGAGAGGTTCCAAGGGCAAGTCAATGGTATGTGGCTATTACTCCAAGCTCTTCTCTTCCATAAAACGCAACTACTTGATTGGGGATAGGGAGTTACTTGCCATCAAATTAGCTCTGGAGGAGTGGAGACATCTATTAGAGGGCGCAGTTCATCCCATCTTGATATTCACGGACCACAAGAACCTCACTTATCTCCAGACGGCCCAATGACTGAATCCCCGTCAGGCCAGGAGGTCACTGTTCTTTACCCGGTTCCAGTTTGAGCTCCACTACCATCCGGCCGACAAGAATGTGAGGGCCGAAGCCTTGTCCAGGTCAATCGAGACAGAGGACGCTATGGAGTCTCCACAGAATATCATTAATCCGTCCTGCATCATCCCTGTCAACCCTCTGCAAGTTAGAGATATTCCCCCGAGGAGGACTTTTGTGCATCTGGCAGACAAAAGAAGAATAGAAGAATCCTCCTCTGGAGACACAGTTCAAACTGGAAGGGCACGCGGGTGTCCGTAAGACCCGAGACTTGATCGCTCGTCAGTTCTGTTGGCCCACGCTGCCCAAAGACATCACGGACTTTGTCTCCTCCTGCACGGTGTGCACAGCAAATAAAGTTGCCTACTCCAAACCGGTGGGCCTGCTCCAGCCGCTGCCTGTGCCCGATGCCCTCTGGCAGCATTTTGCTATGGACTTTGTCATGGACCTGCCTCTCTCTGCTGGCTGCAGTATGGTCTGCGTGGTGGAGGATCGATTCTCCAAGATGGCTCATTTCGTTCCACTGACCGGCCTACCATCCGCTTCTTGACTGGCCGCCCTCTTCATCCCATACATCTTCCGCCTGCATGGCTTGCCTAGGCATATTGTGTCTGAGGGTTCAGTTCACCTCGAAGTTCTGGAGAGCCCTCGCGGACACCTCTGTGTGAAGTTGGACTTTTCCTCAGCTTACCATCCCCAGTCCAATGGTCAAGTAGAGAGAAATAATCAGGTAATGAGAACTATCTATGACACTTTATCTCCAGGCAGCATGATGACTGGGTGCAGCTGTTTCCTTGGGCTGAGTTCTCCTACAACAACCACACTAGTGAGTCTACCGGCTCCAGCCCATTCTTCATTGTCTATGGCCAACACCCATGAATATCTCTCCCTGTTTCCACTACGTCCCAGGTGCCTGCAGCTGACTCTACGTTCAGGGACTTTCTACAAATCTGGCAGCAGACCCGATCTTCTATTCTGCTGGCGGTCGACCACACGAAAAAAAAAGTCAGACACAAGAAGACGAGAGCCTCCCCAGTTTCTTCCAGGCACCAAGGTCTGGCTGTCCTCCAGGAAAATCCGGCTGAGGGTGCCATCGTATAAGTTTGCTCCCAGGTCTCTCGGACCCTTCGAGATTTTGCAACAAATCAACCCTGTCTCCTACAAGCTTCAGCTACCGCCTACCCTCAAGATCTCCAACTCCTTCCATGTCTCCCTGCTGAAGCCTGTGATCTTGAACCGCTACTCCACTCCTGCAGTGGCTCCCAGCAGTTCATCTGATATATTTGAGGTTAAGGAGATCCTGGACACCAAAAAAGTAAGACGAAGAACCTTTTATTTGGTAGATTGGAGGGGGTTTGGTCCAGAAGAGAGGTACTTGGAGCCAGAAGAGAATCTCAATGCTCCTACCCTCACTAAGAAGTTTTACTCTCATTCTGGTCCCAAGAGGAGGGGGCGTAAGAGGGGGATACTGTAATGTCCGTGGTCGCTGACCACGAACTCCTACCATCCAGTCGACGCCCTTCTCTCCAGAGATGTCTGCACATGCGGCCGTCCTGTTCCACAGTGACCACTAGGGTGCACTCGCGAGCTCAGTCCAGCCTTGAGCCAGAGCTCACACATGTGTGAGTTAAGTGCAAAATTAGCCCATGAGCACCCTGGACTATAAGAGGGGTCCTGCCCCTTCCTACCTTGCCTGAGCCTTGTTGTCGTTATCCTAGTATGTCTATGAAAATGGTCTCCTAAGTGTTTTCCAGTTCCCAGTGTTCCCCGTTCCTGCTACCTGTAACCTGTATCCTGTGCTATCCTTGTCAAGTGCCGTGTTGAGCTGAAGTCTTGCTGTGCTGTGTTAAACGCCTGTCCTGCTACACCTCGCCAGGCGCCTGCCTGCTGCCTAGTCCCAGCCAAGCCTGTCTTGATACTGTCTGAGCTACCACAGGTACACTATATGAACTATAGATTGTGACCTGTGTCCTGTTGGCCAGCTGCCATACCGTCAAGGCAGTACAGCCCAGTGGGTCCACATACCCAACGTTACACTCTTTTTAGGTGCTCAGGTGACACTACAGCCCTACAGAAATCAGCAATAAGTGGTATATTGCCATCTATATCTTGTTGGACTACACCATTGCCAAGCATGAGAAGCAATTGGGAGAATTGCTTAGCAGATTCATCTCCAAAAATATTTGTCCTAATTTTGGTGGTCACAGTAAGCCTCTGAACCTGATACTAGAGTGGAGATGCCTTAAGGCATGCATTCAGCTCATCAGCCATTAATATTATAGGCAAGGCCTGCCTAAAGTCACCTGCAAGCAAGACCAAGGCCCCACCCATAAGTTGGGTTTTATCTCTTAAGTCTCTCAGTGTTCGTTCTAATGCTCTCAGAGCATGTCTATGTGCCATGGTGCGCTCATCTCAGACAATGAGTTGACATTGACTAGAGACATGGGCATCTCCTGAATCTGCATTGATATTGCAAACTGGTGCATCATCTATTGGAAGATTAAAATGCAATTTAAAAGTGGAATGTGCAGTTCTGCCATGACTCAGTAGTGTTACTGCTATTCCAGATGTTGCCGTAGCAACAGTAATACCACCCATACTTCTAACCTTGGCAAGAAGCATGTTGATAAGAAATGTCTTGCCATTTCCACCTGGGACATAAAGAAAGAAGAGGCCTCCAGTGCCACTTTCATTGAGTTCAAGCAGTGTCTGATATGCCAGCTTCTGATCTGGAGCATTGTCGAGCTGAGCCTCTTTTAAGTTGACTTCAGCCAATAGCTGTGTTTTGTCATAGCTTGTTTCTCTAAGGTATTTGCTGCTTATGACAGAAGAACCATGTCTTGTTGGAAAAGTCATACCCCGCTCACTTAATTTTCTGCCAGTCTTTTGAATGACTCTGCCCTCAAGCAAAAGGTTTGCCTGATTCAATACGTCATCTGTGAAATTAAGTGAATTATTGGTCTCATGGCGAACAAGATATAAAAGTTTATCTGACATGCCTTGATAGTGCCTATCCCAAAGAGCATTGGGAATGGCTGGGCCATAGCAGCTAATAATTATTGTAAGCAGTTCCCTAATTTTGGGTGCAGAGTGACTTGTTTCTGCCGCATTGAGACAGTCATGCAAGTACTGATCATCCTCAAGAATGCCAAGCAACTGGCAAGTTTCATGGTAGGAAGCACAGACAGTGCCATTGACCGTCCTGAGAAATTCAAATAAGGTAGTACCTTTGACAATGTGCTGTAACATCCGCAGCTGAAAGCCCTCACAGTTGTTAGGATGCATGTTGTATACTCGGCCAAGGACTTCAGCACAATAGGTACCTAGCTGGTCTTGCACAGGAGTGCATTGCTTTCTCCATTGAAACGTGTTCTCTGAGACATTCCAAGTATAGTACGAAGAAACATCTGCATACAACAGCCTCCTTGCAAAACTGTCCTGTTGGCACAGTTCAAAAAATGTTGTAAGGGTTGTCCTGTGTGGATTTTGCACCCTTTCAGCTAGATTATCAGCTGTGATGTACATCCTCTGACAATTTTGAAAAGCTGAGAATTCTCCAAAATGCCTCATTACTGCTTATGTAACGTCCAGTTTGGTACTGCTGAACATCATTCTGCAAGACATTTTCTGTTGCAATGATAATGACGGCCTGATCTGAGCCTTTGAAAATGTACTTGCAGATATATTTGATAGAATTCACTGAACTGCAAAACTGCAAAACTCATTTATCTGGGCATCAAACACTTTGCAGAGTAGTGGGCTGTTAGGCCCCACAAAGCAGTTATCGATCTCAAAGTCATTAGGTTTGAAAACCTGCTTGCCATCAACAATCTGCATCATGCTGACTTTTTTTGTAAATGCATAGCCGCCTCCTCCAGGCTTTCTGCGTCTGTACAATGGATACCCATAACCATCAGTCTGGGTTTCAGCTTTAAAGTTCCTTGGTTACCTTTCGTGGAAAATTTCTTGCTGTATGCAAGGTGAGTTTGGAAAACCTAGACCACAGGACCCATGAGTCATTTGGGTCATAACTGTTGCAAACAGTTCAGGATGTACAGATTATTTTGGTATTTCCGCAGATATGATTGTAAATCTCATTTGGCCTGATTTTTTTTCAATCAACCAAACTAATATGTGAGCATGTGGCAAACCTCTCTTTTGCCAATCAATATAGTACTTCCAGCACCGGGGAGCATGAAAGATGTGCCCTTTACATCACCCAATCTCTTTAGTTTTTGGCAAAAGACTAGAGCAATAAAGTATTGTGTAAAGGATCTGCCAGACACAGCTTCTGTGTTGATGCCCGTGGTTAATCAGTCTGCACCTGCTCCTAGGTCTGATAGAGTGACTCGATGTTCTACTACTCAGGCTGGTAGGCTCAGGAGTGGGAGAACCTATCACAGCCTGGCCAGACGGTTCTAGCTCCCGCCCTCTTCCTATTTATACCTTAATTTCCTGCTTGTCTTTGCCTGTGATTCTTTCCTGTTTCCTGGCTCTGCTGCTCCTGCTATTATGATTGACCTTGCTTCATTTTGACCCTGGCTTTACTGACTACGCTCCTGCTCTGCATTTGGTACCTCGTACACTCCTGGTTTGACTCGGCTCGTTCACTACTCTTGTTGCTCACTGTGTTGCCATAGAGCAAATCTGTAATGTCTTTCCAATTCGTATTGCAAGTAATAGTAATGTACTGGTCTGGCCGTCCATACTTACGAATGTAAGTGATGGCATCCTGGGAATACTCATGCATGTGGCCTGGACTTTTTAGAAAACTCGAGGGCAAAATAACTTTCTAAGTTCTCAGCTGACGTGTTATTACGAACAGCATCTCGTAGGTGGATAGAATTCTCCACGCAAAGATCTTTCTGAGGGGTTCTGTTCTAACAGAGGTACTCTGATTCAATTTTGGCATGCATGTCCACAATAAACTGAAAAAGGTCCCAGTTTGCCAGCAAAGCATTTGTGATGCCAGAACCTTGACTGCAAATGATCAGCATAGAAGAATAAAAGTCCATTGCTGAGACAGTCCATAGCGGAGTCTGGAACTCAGGGATTCCAAAGTGATATTCATTACGTCTATTCCAGAATATCAGTGGATACTGCAGAGCATCATAAGACCTGTGAAGTTCAGATATCCTCTGAAGCAGATTATCACGCTTCTGTAAGATGATATCTCCCTTATCAAAGTTATCACCAACCGTAACAATGGCAAATGCAATAATGGTTGAAGCAATAAATGCTGGCCAGTAGGTACCTTATCTGTCCTGTTAACAAACTTATGATTGTCTGAGGGCATTTTTTCAATTGCTGATTTCACCGGTTCAGGACCGGGCTATTTTGAGCCTTCAGAACCAGACACCGTTTAGCCATTTTTAGCATGTGTTAGTTAAACGGCTATAACGTTTTTATTTGTTTGGCCAGCGACGTGATTTTTACGTTGTTTTTTCTTTTTTTATCATATTTATACACATCCTTTTTGCTAGTTTAGAATTTTTAGACTAAAATTTTAAAATAATAGTAAAAAAAATAAGCTTTTTTACTTTTCAGCTATTTATTTTTGGTAATAACATAGTTTTACCCTCAAAAAGAGCTTTTATTTGTGATAGTCATTGTCTACCGTAAATTTTAATATATTACATGTCTATATTAGGGTAATTGGGTCAGCGCTAGTGTTACGAAAATGATTGGCGGGGGAAACGTTTTTTTGGGGTGGGTATTTTATGTGTATTATTATAAATTTTTTTGCACTTTACTTTACTTTTATTTTTTATTATTATGGTCTGTCCCTCAAAGGTCAGAAAAGACCTTTGGGGGACTTTATATATTTTATAAAGAAAAACAGATGTGGTTTTTACAAACCATACCTAAAGAACCCAAAATTGCAATATAATATAGCACGGTGCCATTCCTGATATGAATTAAATAGAAAAGAAAAAAGAAAAAAGAGATTCAGAAATGTAAATAGGCACTCTTGGGCTCAATAAAATTGAATAATTATTTTATTTCTTGACTCCAGATAATACCGGAAAGAGTAAATTTATACATATACAAAAAACAATTTAAAAAGAGAAATCTCCTGGCCAGGGAAAGAACATACGAGTATTATTCAAAACACAAGTAGTATAACCTAATAATTGTGTGACATAATGTATGTGTTTCAAACCATTTTACAAAAGAGTTTCCAATAGGAAAACCGCCATGATATGTTCACACCTGCGGTTTCCAAACATATATTCAATGTGTATCAGAAATACCAAGAAACCTGTTTAGAACAATGGTTAATCATATAACATGTAATAAGCCTTCAGAATATAGGTAATATTACAAGAAAAATATAAAGTATGATATATATATGTACCACACATTAACAAGACGATTTCTTGAAAAACCGCTAGACTGTATTCACATTTGCGGTTTCCAACCATATATGTATTAGGTATAATAATGTTGCCAAAGGACCTTTTGACAGTAACTATTGATGTTATAATATACAATAGACCCTTCGAGACAAGATTGATATTACCAAATGGATATATAACATGATGTATATGTTATACAATTATACAATTGAATTTCAAAATGGAAAACCGCTGGACTGTATTCACACCTGCGGTTTCCAACCATATATGTATTATGTATCCAATTATTGCCCAAGGGCCTGTTCGAGGTTACTGTTAGTGATATTAATAAGGAAGATATTTTCTACCTACGTATGTAATATGATTTGGCTCTCAACAATAAAAATGGCCTCATTAATTGAATAAATGTGGTTATAAGCACGTTTTTTTCACTCTCATCGAGTAGATGGATAATTCCAATTCAAAGCTGATCACAATAGGAAGTCTCTTTCCCAGACCCACGAGTCTGTATGTAGCTCTCAGGCAGTTGAGTGTTCGAAGAAAAAAACTTTTTGATATTATAAGCTTTTCAATGGATTTTTACCTTCACCTCCGACATCCAATAAGTGCCAGGAAGACCATGCAAGGAGATAATTTACTCCGATGTAGAAAGTATAGTAGATCTCCTCAGGAGGAAAATTCACCTGTATGGTCACACAATTGATTTAAAAACAGCCACGACTCCACAATTACTTCTCTTGGCGCCTTCCTCTATAGATCCATGCTGGTAACAACCATTGTACTCACTGGGATAGAAGCCCAGAAATGCAGGATCATGCACTGAAATTTCAGACGAAAAGAAGGCACTCCAAGAGGAACAGACCAAGCCGGGCAGAATCGCTAGACCTTTGGGGGACTTTATATATTTGTTTATATATTTGTTTTCTCTCTTTTACACCATGTTTTTCCACTGTAACTGGGGCTGCACAGCACGGGAAATCAGCCCTCTTATAGTGACTATTGCCACTAATAGGGCTGTGCTGGGTCTAGTTAGACCCAGCAGCAGTCTACCACTAACGGCATCCCGGCGATCATGTGACCAGGGTCCAATAGAGACAGCGGCACGGCCGCTGCTTCTATTCCTATACACAGCGCCCATTGAGCGCTGTGTAGAAGAGATCGGAGAAGACAGAAGTAGCGAAAGCTGCTTTTATCCTCTCCTCAGGGTCCCCGGCAGTCAGTGACTGCCGGAGACACGACATTCAGCTGCCCGATCGCTCGGGCAGCAAGCAAAAACACGTGCTGTAAATAGTCTATGGCGCCGGTTTTAAGGACCCTAACCGCTGGCCGTAAATACACAGCCAGCGGTCGGGAACCTGTTAAATAGATTGACATAGGGATTATGCTGATGTAGCATCTCCTGTAATTTAAGTATTGTTTCCTGCTTGGTAGCTGGGGAATTTCTATGGCGGCATTAGCCTCTACTTGATCATCAGCCATGAAGTAGATCCGCGGGAATGCATGTTCCTGATTCTCTACCGAAATACCGAGAAAGGCCATACTTACAAATGGACACAGCCAGGTCAGAAACGCTGATGAAGGAGAGTGAGCAGGTGCTTTAAATAATAATAACCACTCCCACTAGTCTTGAGGGGAGTGGTGTGTGTGGTGCATGGGATGTGTAGTAAGAAATAATAAATGAATAGTGTGTGTGCAAGTGTAATACTATAAGTGAAATATAGGGGGCAGTAATGAGTGAAGTGCCTCAATAGAAATAAATGGATAATGGGGTGCAAGTGTGTGAAACATGGAGGGATAGTGTGTACGTCATGAGGCACAACATGTATAGCCAGGTAGAAGCCTATTTGTGACGCTTTGATAGTTCATAGAGCGGGCTACCCTGCTTGCTATGCCAAACAACAACACACCATGCTCTCCCAGCATCAAAGACCCGGCTGTGTCCAAGAGAAGCGAATATACGTAATAATGAAAAATACCTGGGGTATTAGTGATCATTTTCACCCCATTATCCATTTATTTCTATTGAGGCACTTCACTCATTACTGCCCCCTATATTTCACTTATAGTATTACACTTGCACACACACTATTCATTTATTATTTCTTACTACACATCCCATGCACCACACACACCACTCCCCTCAAGACTAGTGGGAGTGGCTATTATTATTTAAAGCACCTGCTCACTCTCCTTCATCAGCGTTTCTGACCTGGCTGTGTCCATTTGTAAGTATGGCCTTTCTCTGTGTTTTTGTATATGTCCCCTTGTTTTTATCTGTTTTGTCTGATTCTCTACCGGCAAAAGAAATCCAATGAAATTGGGTATCTGCCCTTGTATCTTAAATGTGGGCATGAAACCACTCCAGTTGCTCCAAATGAAGTCATGTAAATGCAGTTGTTATAACTTCGGATTTTGCTAAAATAATCTCTTGATTCAAGCCTTTTGCTTCTAAGCAATGACTTGATTGACTCTGGAGCAGTTGGCAAGTCTGGTACCTGTACCTTGCCTCCAGAGCAGTACATACCTGGTGCCTCCTTGGGAAACTTTAAGGCACCACAGAAAGTGCATGAAATTTCCATTTTGCCAATCACAACCAATCTATGTTGGCCATAGGCTATGGTTGGATCATAATTGAAAGCAGATTCACTGAACAACATGATGTGCTCCGACAGCTTGCTTTTTGTCCTAGGTTTGGGCAGGAGTCTCTGCACTTCTGAGAGCCACCTGTCTGATCTGTTGCTGAGAAAGCCAGGTGATTACAGCAGCTCGAGTTGCAGTATGACGCATTTTATCAGCTTACAGTCGGACAACAGTTTGCTGGAATATGTTAATATGTGCCCAAAAAGCATAAGATGCAATGGGGGATGATTTATCTAAACTGGTGTAAAAGAAATATTAGGCAGTTACCCATAGCAACCAATCAGATTCCAGCTCTCATCTTTCCAATGTCCCTTTGAAAATGTATGAAGTATTTTGATTGGAGCGGTTTCCCAAGCAACCACTGTACCTGTAAAAACATCTATATAATAAATGTGAATACACACATTCTCTTTTATAGTATTGGATCATGATTCAGTAATAATGGCTGATAACAGAGAACAAAGGCAAGGTCGGGACCTTTATGAAAACCTTTCCGGAAACCCGATGTACCTATGTGCCAAATTTGGGGTCAAATGGTTCTGGCATTTAGATGCCTTAAGAGGACAGATAAATAGACATTCGCTAAGTATTGGATAGTGATCCTGTGATGATGACTGATAACACAAAACAACGACAAAGTTGAGACCTTTATGAAAACCTTACCGCACACCCGATGCACCTATGTGCCAATTTAGGGTTAAATGGTTCAGGCGTTAAGATGCCTACAGTCGACCGATAAACAGACTTTCACTTTTATAATATAGATTTGTCTCTATTTCTGCCCTTTTTCTCTAATATATATATTTTTTAATTAAGTTATATCGGTTCTTTTTCAGTACCATCAGAGAGACAAATCTTTGCTGCAAAAAAAAGAACAAAATATTTGATTAGACCCCATGCACACGACTGTAATTTTGATCTGCAATTACGCTTCCGTAAAATACTGATCCATTCATTTCTACAGCCCACAGACACCTTCCCGTATATTTAAAGGAAGGTGTCCGGGCCGTAGAAAAAAAGGATATGTCCTATTTTTTTAATTTACTAACCGTACTCCTATACTTTATAATGGGAGCACGGCCCGCAAATGCGGTTGACAGTTCGCGGCCGTATGAGGCCATCCGTGCCTGTGATCACGGACCATGATTACGGCTATGGCCGTGTGCATGGGGGCTTAGGGATAAAAAAATATTGTGTCATTTCAAAAGGGAAATGTAGCTGTGGATATCTAGGCATTGAAGTCCTTGGTCCGAAAAGGATAAAGACTGGACTTCGTTATAAAATGAATATTATTATTTCATTATATATTATTTAAATCAGAATTTTTTTCTAAACATTACATTTTTTTGTGACTTGGTTGGCTTTTTTGATTATTTTTTTGTAACTGTTTTAGAATTATTTCTTTTAAATCATTTTAGTTTTCACACTAGCTACAAGAGCATACACGATATGCTCACATTTCCGTTTGGTTTTTTTTGCAGCTCAATTGTCAGCTCTTCTGTGTAGACTTGGATAGGGTCAGCAGAGGGCAAGGGACTTAATGACAGATGACAGCTCTATTATATTGCTGGAGGCCTAGATAAGGCAGGGTAGCAACACTATATACTATACATACAGATAAGGTTCAGTATGCATCTCACTTGTTAGGGTATGTTCACACGCAGTAGCAAAATACGTCTGAAATGACGGAGCTGTTTTTCAGACGTTTTTGTAACTACTCACGTTTTTCGCGGCGTATTTTCCGGACGTTATTGGAGCTGTTTTTCAATGGAGTCAATTTGGTGTCCGCAGCATGCTCTGTCTGTTGCGGACCAGTGGCGGACTCATGGCGGAATTTCTCCATTGACTTCAATGGAGATTCTAAATTCCGCAATGAAGTCCGCAGCTGTCATGCACATGTTATGTGTGCTGCGGATCCGTCTTGCTTTTTTAACTTGACATTTCTTCATTCTGGCTGGACCTATGTATTTCTAGGTCTACAGCCAGACTGAGGAAGTCAATGGGGCTCCCGTAATGACGGGAGCGTTGCTAGGAGACGTCTGTAAATAGTCACTGTCCAGGGTGCTGAAAGAGTTAAGCGATCGGCAGTAACTGTTTCTGCACCCTGGACAGTGACTACCGATCCCAATATACAGCAACCTGTCAAAAAAATAGAAGTTCATACTTACCGAGAACTCCCTGCTTCTGTCTCCAGTCCGGCTTCCCAGGATGACGTTTCAGTCTAAGTGACGGCTGCAGCCAATCACAGGCTGCAGCAGTCACATGGACTGCCGCGTCATCCAGGGAGGTAGGGCTGGATGCCGAAAAAGGGACGCGTCACCAAGACAATGGCCGGTAAGTATGAAATTCTTTTACTTTCACTAGGGAAAGTGCTGTCCCTTCTCTCTATCCTGCACTGATAGAGAGAAGGGAAGCACTTTTCCCGCAGTCCGCAGCAGCTAGTCCGCATCAATTTACTGCACATTTTGGGCAGATCCGCCGCAGAATCTGCAACGCAGATTCTGTGCGGCATTGATGCGGACAGTTGCGGAGGAAATCCGCCACGTGTGGTCATGCCCTAATAGTCAATCGAGATTTCTCTGCATGTCTCCCATTCATTGCAGCTGCCATGTAGCACACACACCCTGCTGTACCGTGAAAGGAAGGATTAGGCCATGTTCAGACGTGGCAGAATTTTTCCGCTGCAAATGTTGGTGCAGATTTGGGGCAATTACGCAATGAATCTTCACCAACATTTGCATATTTGACAGGTAATTCAGACGTTGCAGATATTACAGCGGACTTGCCACAGACTTCAGTTTTTGCATTGCAAAGGCTGAAATCTGCAGTGAAATTCTGCTTCTTCTCCGCAATGGAATGAGCATGCTGCGGAGGAAAAATTCTGCACCGCAGCCTAATTTCCGCCTAGTTATTTTCTGCAACATCTGAACTAACTTTCCTAAAAATGTATAGAAAGAAATGAATAAAACGGCTGCTGCAGAATTCCACTGTGGAATGTCCGCAGCAGAATTCAACAGAAATTCCTCCACGTCTGAATGTGCCCTAAAAGTGTCCCTCTAAAGCTGGGTTCACACAGAGTTTTTTGCAGGCAGATTTTGCTTTGCCTGCACGCTGATTTTTGCTGCGTTTTTCGCCCATGGCGATTGAAACGCCGCAACATACGCTTTCTCTGCCTCTCATTGATGTCAATGGGAGGTCAGTGGCGTAAATGTCCGAAAATAGAGCATGTCGCTTCTTTTTCCCGCTAGCCGTTTTTTCCGGTTGTGGGGAAAAAAATGCCTCCGCCTCCCATTGACATCAATGTGAGGCATTATCGGAAGTTTTTTGTCGCGTTTTCCAACGCAGTTTCCGCATCAAAAAACGTGTCAACAAACTCTGTGTGAACTGACCGTAATAGGACCTGTGCACGATACTTGCTGGGCGTTGGGCGGGAGAGTAAAAATGAACAAACATTATATATCTTCTACATACTTAAATCTAATTAATGAAGAGAAAATTCAACAAATGAAACATTCCCTTTTAATGGATATAGTACAGTTATTTTAATATTTGTATAAAATATCTATAATATCTGTATATAATATTTAATACTTTAGTGCTGATAGTTATACGTACATAGTGCTTTCACTACAAATATTCAACTATACATTCCTGCGGAAATTGTGTTTCTTAGACGTCACCTCCCATCCTCCCTCTCATTCGCCTGACTTGTTTTCATCTATAGCAAATGTACCATTTATCATTCTCTTACATTTCATCAAATTCAACTGACAAGCAAAATCAACTGAATTTAGTGGAAGTTGTAATTACTATCTGGCAGACAAATATCTGTAAAGGTAATGTGAATTTTTGTGAGGATGAAAAATATACAGCAGAATAATCAGGAATATCATATTATAACATGGGTTATATCTCCTTCCAGGACATAGCCCAATAGTTACACTATTTGACCAAAAGCATCTCTCACCTAAATTAGCTTGTTGGACATTCTATTCCAAAACCATGAGTGTAATATGGAGTTGGGCCCTCTTTTCCGGCAACAACAGCCTCCAATCAACGGGAAAGAAACTTACCCAAACCATTATCACAAAGTTAGAAGCATACAGTTGTCTAAAATGTCTTCATTTACTGTAGCATTAACATTATCCTTCACTGAAAATAAGAGGCCTAACCCAAAACATGAGACAGCCCCAGGCCATTATCTGTCCTCCACAAAATTTAACAGTAGGCACTATGCATTCCTTTAGGTAATGTTCTCCTAGCATCCGCCAAACTCAGATTCATAGCTCCAGAGAACACGTTTCCACTGCTGCAGTGGAGGTGTGCTTTACACCGCTTTAGCTGACGCTTGGCATTGCGCATTGTGATCTTAGGTTTGTGTGCAGCTCCTCGACCACAAAAACCCATATCATTATTCTCCTGGCACACAGTTCTTGTGCTGATGTCACTTCCAGGCACTGGCGTAGCTATAGGGGTCGCAGCGGTCGCAATTGCGACCGGGCCCCGAAGCCAGGGGGGCCCACGGCCCCCCGCACCACATCAATAAAAAGTTACTATTGTAACTCGGGCCGCGGGCCCCTGTTACTATAGTAACATACTTTACTTACCTTACTGTTTCCGGATGGCAGCGGAGGTCCTGACGTCAAGCGCTGTGCGCAGCGCATGACGTCACAGCGCTATGCCGCCGCGCACAGCATCGAGACTACAGAACTCCCGCCGCGGCCGAAGAGGAAGGTAAGGTTAGCCCTGACTGGCGGGGTCTGACTCCCGGGACCCGCCAATCAGCTGTTTTGAAGGGGCCGCAGCACTCGTACGAGAGCTGCTCCCCTTCATTCCTGTCACTTCATTCCGGTCACACTGTGAATCGGTGTCGGCGATTCACAGTGTGGGCGAGTAGTGAAATGAAGGGGAAGCAGCTCTCGTACGAGTGCTGCGGCCCCTTCAAAACAGCTGATTGGCGGGTCCCGGGCGACACATCAGCTATTGATGGCCTATCCTGTGGATAGGCCATCAATGTTTAGGGACTGCACAACCCTGAAGCCTACGATATAGCAGGCTTAGGGGGCCCATGAGACAGGATCACAGATTGTGTGATCCTGTCTGCTGGGCTCTGTATCTAAGCCAATCACATGGTAGGCTTAGATACATGGCCCATGCGTGATCCTGTCTGATGGGCCCTGTATATAAGCCTACCGCATGGTAGTGTTAGATACAGGGCCCCAGCACACAGTAATCTTATACTGTATAAGATTACTGTCTGCTGGACCCTGTATCTAAGCCTACCTTGTGGTAGGCTTAGATACAGGGTCCCACAGACAGTATCACACATGGGCCCTGTATCTAAGCCTTAGGGTATTTGCACACACACTAATTACGTCCGTAATTGACGGACGTATTTCGGCCGCAAGTACCGGACCGAACACAGTGCAGGGAGCCGGGCTCCTAGCATTATAGTTATGTACGACGCTAGGAGTCCCTGCCTCGCTGCAGGACAACTGTCCCGTAGTGTAATCATGTTTTCAGTACGGGACAGTTGTCCTGCAGCGAGGCAGGGACTCCTAGCATCGTACATAACTATGATGCTAGGAGCCCGGCTCCCTGCACTGTGTTCGGTCCGGGACTTGCGGCCGAAATACGTCCGTCAATTACGGACGTAATTAGTGTGTGTGCACATACCCTAACACATGTGTTACTAATCATTTTTTGTGTGTTTTCTTACAGGTTCGGTCGTTGGACTACGTCGGATTTCAGGACTACTTCGATGACAGCTTTTTTTTTTATTATCAATAATATGGTTAATGAGGGCTGTGTGGGTTTTTTTTTTATTTCAATAAAATATTTTTTCTATGTCTTTGTGGTTTTTTTTAAACTATATTACTACCGCCTTAGTAATGGCCGCCGGCTGATTGACAGCATCCATTGCTAAGGCGGGGCTTAGTGTTAGCCGGTGCAGAGGCGAACACTAACCCCCTTTATTACCCCGGTACCCACCGCCACCAAGGGTGCTGGGAAGAGCCGGGTACGATCCAGTACCTGACCATCTGTAGTGATGGTCGGCCACTGGGGTGGCCGCAGGCTGGTATTATCAGGAGGGGAAAGGCCAAAAACAGTGGCCCTTCCCATCCTGGTAATGCTGCCTGCTGCTGCTTTATTGTATCTGGCTGGTTATGAAAATGGGGGGGACCCCACGTCATTTAAAAAAAAATGAAATAAAAAATAATTGGAAAGAACGATGTCGGGTCCCCCCCAATTTTCATAACCAGCCAGATACAACACAGCAGCAGCAGGCAGCATTACCAGGGTGGGAAGGGCCACTGTTTTTGGCCTTCCCCAGCCTAATACTACCAGCCTGCGGCCGCCCTGGTGCCTGCCCGTCACTACAGATGGTCGGGTACTGGTTTGTACCCGGCTCTTCCCAGTACCCCTGGTGGCGGTGGGTACCGGGGTAATAATGGGAGTTAGTGTAGCCTCTGCACTGGCTAACATTAAGCCTCGCCTTAGTAATGGAGATTGTCAATCAGCCAGCGGCCATTACTAAGGCGGTGATAATAAAGTTTAAAAAGATACAAGCACATAGAAAAAATATTTTATTGAAATAAAAAAACAACCCTCATTAACCATTTTATTGAGAATAAAAAAAACGCCGTCATTGAAGTCCTCGTATCCGAAGTCCAACAACCGAACCTGTAAAAAAAACACAAACACACAAAAATAATCAGTAACACATAAAGAAGCAAAATTATTATTCTTACCTATCCTGGGTCCAGCGCTGGAGCCGCAATGTCAGCGAGCTGGGCCCTGTATCTAATCCTATCATGTGTGATACAGTCTGCTGAGCTGTGTATCTAATCCAATCATGTATGATACTGTCTGCTGGGCCCTATATCTAATCTGATCATGTGTGATACTGTCTGCTGAGCCACTGTATCTAATCCTATCATGTGTGATACTGTCTGCTGAGCCACTGTATCTAATCCTATCATGTGTGGTACTGTCTGCTGAGCTCGGTATCTAATCCTATCATGTGTGATACTGTCTGCTGAGCTGTGTATCTAATCCTATCATGTGTGATACTGTCTACTGAGCCACTGTATCTAATCCTATCATGTGTGATACTGTCTGCTGGGCCACTGTATCTAATCCTATCATGTGTGATACTGTCTGCTGAGCTGTGTATCTAATCCTATCATGTGTGATACTGCCTTCTGAGCCACTGTATCTAATCCTATCATGTGTGATACTGTCTGCTGAGCCAATGTGTCTAATCCTATCCATAGTTTATAGGGTCGTAGTGCTATAGATATGCTATGCTGTCTCATATACACACTTTTTTTTGGGGCGGACACATATGTATTGGGGCTATTTCCCGGACATTTTAAGCCCTGAGGGTATGTTCACACGGCAGCGTCTGTTACGGATGAAATTATGGGGCTGTTTTCAGGAGAAAACAGCAGCGTAATTTCAGCCGTAATGGCATGTGCAGGCGTCTTTCGCTGCGTCCATTACGGAAGTAATTGAAGCTGGTTTTCCATGGAGTCCATGGAAAACGGCTCCATTTACGTCTGAAGAAGTGACAGGCACTTTTTTACGCGCCGCCTTTTGACAGCGGCGCGTAAAAAAAAATGACCGTCGGCACAGAACATCGTAAGACCCATTCAAATGAATGGGCAGATGTTTTCGGACGCTTTTGAGCCGCATTTTCGGACGTAATTCAATGCTAAAACGCCCGAATTACGTCCGTAAATAGTGTGTGTGAACCCAGCCTTAGTGACGCCCCGGCTGCTAGTGCTGCATTGTTGGGTCACTTAGGAGACCCAGCGATGCAGCTGAAAGCGGACCGTCGGCCATGAGAAGTTTGCGGGGGGGGGGGGCCCAGTAAGAATTTTTGCATCGGGGCCCATGAGCCTCTAGCTACGCCCCTGCTTCCAGGCAATTATTACACTACATGCCCTTCGACACCCTACTCTGTGAGTTTGCATGGTTTACTGCTTGCTGGCTGAGCTGACGTTAGTTCCAGACACTTTCACTTCACAATAATAGCACTTACAGTTAACCATGGTAGATCTAGCAGATCAGAAATGTCATATTCTCTTCAGTATGACCTATTCTGCTAGCAATGTTTGTCTATGGAGATCGCATTGCTGTGTGCTTGATGATTATGAACCGGGTTGCAATGGTTGTGGCTGAAACACCTGAGCTCGGTATTTATGAGAGGTACTTTTGGCCATATACTGTGTGTAATACGCAGAACAAATGTTTTTTGGAAACTTGGATGTTTATGACTCCGATGTTTAGGAACCTCTGCCGCAGATCTGGCAGAAATTACCAGCACCATAGCGCAGCATGCTGCATTGTTGCTTCCTGTAAAAGCACGGACACCCCAGCAGAAAGCTGATGGAACCCATTAAAGTTGATGGGTTCCGTCAGCCGCAGGTGGTATCCGTGGTGTAATTCGTTGCTTCCGCTATTCCCTTATTCTGCTCCTCTGACAGAGCAGAACAATGGAATGGCCTGACGCAGATGTGAACAGGGCCTTATTGTGTATGAATATAGTTACCATTTTATGAGAAATGAGCTTGAGGTATAAGGATTGCTATCTGCTTTACTAGACTATCCTATTCCTGCTTGCCAAAAACGACATACTCTTTTAGCTGTAAACGAGAAAGCCTGATGCCCTAATAGGAAGTCTATAAAGCCTGTCTTTAACATATTGTAACAGCACATGTCAAAATGTGTAATAATCCTAGGCAAAGTATGAAATAGGAGAGTCTTACGTTTATGACGTGCAAATTCAGACCTTGCAATCTGTTTCATTATGAATAAGCTAAGGTCCCAAAACAGAGCAAAAATTTTGTTAATGTTATGCAATGTATCCACGTAAAGAAGACCTGTCACTTTTTATGATATGTCTATTTTAGTAAATACTTGTAATTCCTGTGAAATAACAAATCTGCACTTATTTTCTTAGAGCTCTGCGTTGTGCCATTATTCTGTCTCACTCTGTCAGTACTGATTGGACATTGTCATTCTGTGTAGGGACACATTCCAACTGGTAACAGCCAGTTGTCAATTTATTTGTATATTTCTAGGAGGTGTACAAAGGAAAGGCACAACATAGAGTTCTAAGACTAAGGCCTCATGCACACTTCCATCACCGTTTTCACGGCCATTTTTCACGGATCCGTGTGTCCGTGATTGGATCAGTGTGGTTCCCGTGTGTACTCCATATACACTTCCGTGTTTCGGTTTCTGATCGCCGCGCATGGTACTCACTGTCCAGTAGTAGTCACTGTCCAGAGTGCTGAAAGAGTTATGATCAGTGCTGGATAGAGAGAAAGGGCTGCACTTATCGGCAGTAACTCTTTCAGCATCCTAGACAGTGACTACCACTGGACAGTGAGTACCATGCGAGGCGCTCACAATATAGATTTCTAATGTTTTCTTTAAAAATCCCTAACTCTGAATAAAATAAGTTTATACTTACCCAGAACTCCCTGCTTCTTCCTCTAGTCCGGCCTCCTGGGATGACGTTTCATCCCATGTGACCGCTGTAGTCAATCATGCCGCGTCATCCAGGGAGGTCGACCTGGATGTCAAAAGAGGGATGTGTCACCAAGACAACGGCCGCGGTACGTATGAACTTCTTTTTCTTTCTATCGCAGTGGATGCTCTGCCCGAAAAGGGCTGCCCCTTCTCTCTATCCAGCACCGATAGAGAGAAGAGGCTGCCGATGAGAGCTGGCTAGAGAGAAGGGGCTGCCGATTAGTGCAGTGCAATATCTCTTCTGTACTTCTGCCTGCCTGCCCGGCCGTTGCTAGGCAGGGGCTCCATCACACATGGACGGCACACGAATGCCTTCCGTGTGTTTTCAGTTTTTCTGACGGATGGACCCATTGGTTTGTATGGGCCACATGGTCACAGAATCTCGGACCAAATAGGACATGCTCTACTTTTGTCGGAATGGAACAACGGGACCGCCAAAAAAACTGAAGTGTGCATGGCCCCATTGAAATGAATGGGTCAGGGTGCTAGCCATCAAAAGAAATGGCTAGCACCCTAAAGGAAAAACGGAAGTGGGCATGGGGCCTAAATGCTTCAGAGATGTTATCTCATTGGGAATTCAATTATTGACTCAAACAGGCATGTTAGGTGAGGTGATAAAGGGGCTGGACAATGTTTTTCTAATTAAGCACCCACTGACTGTTCAATGGATAGCCAAAGATTTGCCTTGCAGGGTTTGCTGCAGGAGAAATGTGGTATTACATGGCACCCATTCAAATAAATTGGTGAACATGTAATACAATGATTTACTATGTGCTTAAGAGAGGTTACTCTTTGCAGTGGCTCTCTCCTCTGATTCCAGTGGCGGATTAAGTAGACCATAGGCCCTGGGCTATTCCACAAACTTGGGCCCCCCTTCCCCCCCGCTGCTCTGCCGTGTCTATAGTGATGTTTATTCTTGTTTGTCTCTTGTATGTATTGTTATTTTGTGTTCAATTGTCTACATTGACATAAGGTCGCACTTCGTGCTACTCTCTGTTTTTTAAATTTATTGATAATAAATTTTGATCTTTTTATATATTGCGGAGCCGAGTGCCCATTTTCCAGTGTTCCTTTTTTCATATCCCCTTCCCTGCCTTTCCCCACTCCCCTTCCCCCCCCCCCTTCCTGCATTATAATAGATTTTACTCACTGGTTGGCACCGTACGACTTGTACTGAGCTCTAGCATTCAATATGATCTAATCATATGTACACATACATTAAAGGGGTTGTCTGTGCCTGGACAACCCCCTTTACTCAGACTAATAAATTTGGAACCCAGACTAGATCATAGAATACATACAGACCCAGACCTTCTAAACTATTGCAGTCCACAGACCAAACCCCCTAAACAAATGCATACCCCAGAACAAGCACCCTAAATAAATATAGACTTCAGACCAGATCCCTAAATACAGACCCCCAGACCTGACCCCCTACACTAATAATGACCCCAGACCTGACTCCCTTAATACAAACCCCAGACCAGACCCCCTACACTAATAATGACCCCAGACCTGACTTTCATAACACAGACCCCAGATCAGACCCCGTAAACTATTACAGACCCCTAAACTAATACAGACCCTAAAACAGGCCCCCTAAACACAGACCCCATAAACTAATACAGACCCCAGACCCCTAAATATAGACCCCCTAAATACAGACCCCAGACTTCAAACTAATATAGACCAAATACCTGACCCCCTACACTAATAATGACCCCAGACCTGACTCCTTTAAGTAATACAGACCCCAGACCAGACCCCCTAATCTAATACAGACCCCAGACCAGACCCCTAAATACAGACTGCTAAATAAAGACCCCTAAACTAATACATACCCTAGAACAGGCCCCCTAAATAGACCCCATAAACTAATACAGACACCAGACTAGACCCCCTAAATACAGACCCCAGATGTCAAATTAATACATACCCCCTAAATACAGAGCCCAGACCCCTTAAACTAACACGGACCCCTAAATATACAGACCCTAAACCCCTTAAACTAATACAGACCTCAGACCCGCTAAATACAGACCCCAGACCCCTTAAACTAATACAGACACCAAACCTCCTAAATACAGACTAGACCCCCTAAATACAGACCCCCTAAATACAGTCTCCAAACCAGGCCCCTTAAATACAGACCCCTTAAACAAATCCATCCCCTTATACTTACATAGCAGCTCACCTCAGTCTTTTCTGTGGAATTTTGTTACTGCTCAAGGACCTGCGGTCATGTGACCAGCAGGTCTCTAAACAGTAGTAAGAACTTCAAAGATGAGGTCATGTGACCTTATGTCTAAAGGTCCTTTTGCAGGACATATACAATGCCGTTTCGTTGCGCTATTTGCAAAAACCAGACAAAACTACATTGTACATTGGGTGGCCATGGGCCCCCCGGGAGACTCGGGCCCTGGGTGGCCACCCAAAACGCCCTATGATGATCCGCCATTGTCTGATTCATAACTTAAATGTGATCGATTACAGGTGGATCCTGCTTGTCAGAGACACGTAGGACCCGCTGACACTGAACCCATCAGGTCCGCGGGACTGACGGATTCAGTGTAAAACGACAGATACAGCTGCTCTGTATAGAGAATGCAGAACAGCTGTATCTCCAAAAGTAAAAGGAATTTCTTATAAAAAAAACTATTTACAAAGTTACACCAATCACACTAATTAATCTATTTATTTATTAAAAAAAAAAAAAAAAGCCCTCAAAGGTTTACACTGAGTATTTTTGCTGCGTTTGTAACATGCATTTTTTTTTTTTGCTTTGGTAAATAAACTCCCATGTCTCTCAATTGGAGTTCATCAACCGAAACAAAAAAATGCATGTTGAAGTCAATGGGTACGTGAAAATCACGGACAGCACACGGACGCACATCCGTGTGCTGTCCGTGATTCACGCAACAGTTGCTAAAGAAATCATGAGAAAAAGAAAAACACCTCCTTCAGTTTATTTTATTTTGCTGACGTGAAAAACGCGTATTCGCATACGGACGACATACGCGCGTAAAAAACGCAGACACGCACACTACACGGATGTCAAACGAAACTGCAACAGGCGCAAAATGATGCATTTCTTACGCGCGCAAATGGACACGTTCGTGTGAATGAGGCCTAATAGTGGATAGTCCAGAGGAGGACCCCTCCCCCACACACATTGTCATTAAGACACACAATATTGCTTTTTATTTTAATGTATTTATAATATGCCCCAAAATTGTCCAGTAATATCTTCTTTTGTAATATGAAAAAAGTAATAAGAAAAATGCCCTCATTTTTGTATTTTACTATATCTTCATAAACACTGCTTTTCTTTTTTTCTTGACAGTTTGAACAGCTAAAAGTGGACTAGACTTTATGCTTCTGGGGAATAATCAGTTAAATATTCCTGTTTATGGATCAGTGAAATGTTTAGTGTACTTGGATAATTACATAACTTTCAATCCTTGAAAAAGGTCCATGCCATGTATGTATACTTCAATACATTTCTGTCCATATTGCTCACAGTACAGAAAACTTACGTTGCTCACTGCTAATTTTCTAGAGCTCCTGACATTCTATTCAGAATGCAGAATAAATGTGGACTAATTAAAGTGAACATGCAACATGTTTAATTTATAACTGATCGAATTTTAATGGCCCGTCTGGGAAACCTAAGTATATTTCAATAAACTGACTACATCCATTTGCTGTACTATATGTGATGTGAAAGGTCACATCCTATTGAAGGTGATATTTGCGTGCCTGTCTCTTATTTGGAAGTTATTATTTTTTTAAACAAAGTTTACCTTTATTAAAAGAACATGAACATTGCAAATGTTTTTACACACATTGCTGATGACACATTATGGATTACATACCAACTACTGAATATGGCCTCATGCACACGGCCGGGCCCGTAATCACGACCCGCAATTGCGAGCATGGCTGTGGGCCGCATTTTTATGCCGTGCTCCCATACAAAGTAGGGTTTGAAGTCAAGACTATGTGACTCTTTAGGATAGAGGCACTGCCCTATGACCCTTTAAAGAGTAATTAGCATGCAGCGTGCGCTGTTTTTAAAAGTTGACTTTATAGATTTTGCTGCATCTGAAAAAAAGCATCCAGGGGGACGTTTGGAAATATTGTCAGGTCATGTATTACCGCATGGTGGCGGTGCAAGGGGTTAAAACTACCTGGTAATGGAGGTGAACAATGAAAGGTGTATCCAGCACTCAGTATAAAAGTTAAATGGTTTATTCGGTCATTTTAAAACAGAAGGTTTAAAACAAAGATCCAGGGACCACGCTTACGCGTTTCAGACCGCTAGGGTGCTTAGTCATAGCTTGGTGTTCCCCTAGTGAGTTCACATATTTATAACAAATATCATGAGTCAGGTGACATCCTGTAGGTGGACCTTAAAAGTTAACCTTTTCATGCATGTATTCAATTAAGTTACGTAACATCATAATGTATTCCTTCTAGAGAATTTTTGAACAGAGCATTTTTACTAATGTAATACAGGACAGATGAATCCAAATTATAACCTCAAATTATTATGACAAAAATGGTAAAGGTATTCCAAATCATTAGAAAAAACGAGATGTCCGAAATTCCTACTAAGTGCTCAGGTGTTGAAATTAATAACCTCCTAATGCAAAAGTAGTAATGGGCTAGGTAATGTCCCAATGGAACATCCTCCCTTCTATAGTACCAAGGCAGCTCTATGATAGATATTTCTATACACAAGAAAACAGAGTCTAAAGCCAATTTTTAACACAAGGTATCACAAATTTTATTAATTATACATAAAACAAACATATTAAAAAGGTATATGAGTGGAGAACTCTATGTAAATAATACACAGAAGCACCAGGAAAACCAGGTTTAGATTTTGTTGTAATCCCTCTAGTGAGGGCAACTCTCAGGGTAATATATTCTCTAAAGTGTCATTAGTTTAGTCTGTATGTTCATTATAGTAAAGGACATGAACGTCCAACAAATACTTATTTGTATAGAACAGCAGATATAACCTAGAATTAAATAAGTCAAAGGTCTTACCCATAAAAGTAGTCACTGGTAGCCTGGTGGTCTTTGTGTACTCCCCGACGCGTGTTTCGCGGTATCTGCTTCCTCAAGGGGTGTCATTTTTACTAATGTAATACAGGTGTAATGATAGGGTTAGGGAAACGGACAAGTGAGCCCTAATCTACCCGCCACTCTGTCCCTGCCTACTTGCAACGACCCGCCCTAGGCGACAGGGTACAACTGGGCGGCGGTCCCTACGCTCAGTAAGTGCACGAGACAAAACATACAAGGGAATATAAAGCACAGGGAAAGGGGCAGTTGCCCACGGCAACACCGTGAGCAACAGAGTGGTGAACGAGCCAAGTCAAACCAGGAGAGCACGAGGTACCAAACGCAGAGCAGAAGAGTAGTCAGAAAGCCAGGGTCAGAATGGAGCAGGATCAAATTGTTAGGAGCTGTAGCTGGGCCAGGAAACCACACGGAAAGAATCACAAGCAAGGAGGAAAAGGAAAGGCAGGTATAAACAGACAGAGGGCGGGAGCTAGCTGAGTCTGGCCAGGCTGCGATAGGCTCTCCCACTCCTAAGCCTGCCAGCCTGAGTGGTGGAAGCTGGAGTCAGTCTCAGAGAGATAGACTCAGGTGAAGACTGATTACCTAAGGAAGTTAACCCTGAAGCTGTGCCTGGCAGATCCTTTACAACAGGACAGATGAATCCAAATTATAACCTCAAATTATTATGACAAAAATAGTAAAGGTATTCCAAATCATTAGAAAAAACGAGATGTCCGAAATTCCTACTAAGTGCTCAGGTGTTGAAATTAATAACCTCCTAATGCAAAAGTAGTAATGGGCTAGGTAATGTCCCAATGGAACATCCTCCCTTCTATAGTACCAAGGCAGCTCTATGATAGATATTTCTATACACAAGAAAACAGAGTCTAAAGCCAATTTTTAACACAAGGTATCACAAATTTTATTAATTATACATAAAACAAACATATTAAAAAGGTATATGAGTGGAGAACTCTATGTAAATAATACACAGAAGCACCAGGAAAACCAGGTTTAGATTTTGTTGTAATCCCTCTAGTGAGGGCAACTCTCAGGGTAATATATTCTCTAAAGTGTCATTAGTTTAGTCTGTATGTTCATTATAGTAAAGGACATGAACGTCCAACAAATACTTATTTGTATAGAACAGCAGATATAACCTAGAATTAAATAAGTCAAAGGTCTTACCCATAAAAGTAGTCACTGGTAGCCTGGTGGTCTTTGTGTACTCCCCGACGCGTGTTTCGCGGTATCTGCTTCCTCAAGGGGTGTCATTTTTACTAATGTAATACAGGTGTAATGATAGGGTTAGGGAAACGGACAAGTGAGCCCTAATCTACCCGCCACTCTGTCCCTGCCTACTTGCAACGACCCGCCCTAGGCGACAGGGTACAACTGGGCGGCGGTCCCTACGCTCAGTAAGTGCACGAGACAAAACATACAAGGGAATATAAAGCACAGGGAAAGGGGCAGTTGCCCACGGCAACACCGTGAGCAACAGAGTGGTGAACGAGCCAAGTCAAACCAGGAGAGCACGAGGTACCAAACGCAGAGCAGAAGAGTAGTCAGAAAGCCAGGGTCAGAATGGAGCAGGATCAAATTGTTAGGAGCTGTAGCTGGGCCAGGAAACCACACGGAAAGAATCACAAGCAAGGAGGAAAAGGAAAGGCAGGTATAAACAGACAGAGGGCGGGAGCTAGCTGAGTCTGGCCAGGCTGCGATAGGCTCTCCCACTCCTAAGCCTGCCAGCCTGAGTGGTGGAAGCTGGAGTCAGTCTCAGAGAGATAGACTCAGGTGAAGACTGATTACCTAAGGAAGTTAACCCTGAAGCTGTGCCTGGCAGATCCTTTACAACAGGACAGATGAATCCAAATTATAACCTCAAATTATTATGACAAAAATAGTAAAGGTATTCCAAATCATTAGAAAAAACGAGATGTCCGAAATTCCTACTAAGTGCTCAGGTGTTGAAATTAATAACCTCCTAATGCAAAAGTAGTAATGGGCTAGGTAATGTCCCAATGGAACATCCTCCCTTCTATAGTACCAAGGCAGCTCTATGATAGATATTTCTATACACAAGAAAACAGAGTCTAAAGCCAATTTTTAACACAAGGTATCACAAATTTTATTAATTATACATAAAACAAACATATTAAAAAGGTATATGAGTGGAGAACTCTATGTAAATAATACACAGAAGCACCAGGAAAACCAGGTTTAGATTTTGTTGTAATCCCTCTAGTGAGGGCAACTCTCAGGGTAATATATTCTCTAAAGTGTCATTAGTTTAGTCTGTATGTTCATTATAGTAAAGGACATGAACGTCCAACAAATACTTATTTGTATAGAACAGCAGATATAACCTAGAATTAAATAAGTCAAAGGTCTTACCCATAAAAGTAGTCACTGGTAGCCTGGTGGTCTTTGTGTACTCCCCGACGCGTGTTTCGCGGTATCTGCTTCCTCAAGGGGTGTCATTTTTACTAATGTAATACAGGTGTAATGATAGGGTTAGGGAAACGGACAAGTGAGCCCTAATCTACCCGCCACTCTGTCCCTGCCTACTTGCAACGACCCGCCCTAGGCGACAGGGTACAACTGGGCGGCGGTCCCTACGCTCAGTAAGTGCACGAGACAAAACATACAAGGGAATATAAAGCACAGGGAAAGGGGCAGTTGCCCACGGCAACACCGTGAGCAACAGAGTGGTGAACGAGCCAAGTCAAACCAGGAGAGCACGAGGTACCAAACGCAGAGCAGAAGAGTAGTCAGAAAGCCAGGGTCAGAATGGAGCAGGATCAAATTGTTAGGAGCTGTAGCTGGGCCAGGAAACCACACGGAAAGAATCACAAGCAAGGAGGAAAAGGAAAGGCAGGTATAAACAGACAGAGGGCGGGAGCTAGCTGAGTCTGGCCAGGCTGCGATAGGCTCTCCCACTCCTAAGCCTGCCAGCCTGAGTGGTGGAAGCTGGAGTCAGTCTCAGAGAGATAGACTCAGGTGAAGACTGATTACCTAAGGAAGTTAACCCTGAAGCTGTGCCTGGCAGATCCTTTACAACAGGACAGATGAATCCAAATTATAACCTCAAATTATTATGACAAAAATAGTAAAGGTATACCAAATCATTAGAAAAAACTAGATGTCCGAAATTCCTACTAAGTGCTCAGGTGTGTTGTACACTCTGATGTAATCTAGGGGGAATGAATAACCTGCTTTCTATATATTCAAATAGAAAAGATTGCTAGTTGGATAAGAGATAATTTAGTTTGCATATCAGCCAATAGTTTCTAAAATCTTGAAATAATTTGGTTTGCTATCTATGGCCCCATTCACACGAACGTGTTTTTGCGTCCGCAATTCCCCCGAAAATCCACGGGAGAATTGCGGACCCATTCATTTCTATGGGCCCATACACACTATCCGTGTTTTCACGGGTCCCCGCATGTCCGCAAATCCGTGACGCATAAACTCAGGACATGTCTTATTACGGCCCGCAAATTCAATGCAGACATGCCCATAGAAGTCAATGGGCCCGTGGAAAATGCGGATACATCTCCATGTGTCAACCGCAGTTTGCGGAAGTGTTGCTAGGCGACGACCGGGAATGAGTTCTGTGGTCGTGAAGGCTGGAGAGAGTGTTGGAAAGCAGCAGAGAGCAGCATGGCTTCTATGATCAGCGTCGAGAAGTTAATAATCCTGGTCCAGCACAAGCCCTCTCTATGGGATAAGCGCCTGGAAGAGTATTCTGACAGGAATATAAAAGATCTTGCCTGGCAGGAGGTCTGCGGTGAACTGTATCTGGCAGAGTGGGAGAAGGCAACAAAAGCGCAAAAGAAACGCATGGGTAAGTTTCACACCTTGATCCTGTTTGTTATTTTTTTAAAGGGTACTTCTGTCATGTCATAATGACATGTCTGAAGTTTTGATTGGTGGGGGTTGGATCACTGAGACACCCACCAATCGCTGAAACGAAGTTGCAGAAGTGCACGTGTGATTGCTTAGTTTGTGCGATTGGTGAGGGTCTCATGGTTCGGACCACCACCAATCAAAACGTGACATGTCACTATTAGGGCACGGCCAGACGTGGTGGAATTGCTGTTGAATTCAATGCAAAAACTGAAATCTGTGGCAAGTCCGCTGTCTTTTCTGCAACGTCTGAATTACCTGTCAAATATGCAAATTTTGGTGCAGATTTGTTGCGTAAATGCCCCAAATCTGCACCAACATTTTCAGTGGAAAAACTCTACCACGTATGGTCGTGCCCTTACATTTCAGAAGTTCGAGTAACGTTACACTTCAAATATGTTGATCTGTGATTTTTTTTTTATTTTATCTCATAGTTGACTAGTTGACTTCTAAAGGGGTTGGGACAAGCTTTTGACATCATGTTGTATCTAGGCTTTTTTTTTTTATCCGCATTTTGCGGATTACATACGGATGAACTGCGGAGGACATTTCACGGAACACGGTCCTGGAATTTGCGGACCAGAAAAACACTACGGTCGTGTGCATGAGGCCTATGTGTTTCTGTTTAAATAAAGCAATACATTTCTATTAGTATTAATCAATGGTGTGTATTATTACAGCCGTGGTCCTGAAGAACAGCTCCACTTAGAGTAACTGAAAGCTAACGTTGCCTGGTGCTGAAGGACAGCTCCCCACTAAATAGGCCAGCATGCAGTGTCGTAACAAACAGGGAGAGTATATATATATTGCCTTATACTGGGGACTGATTGCATCATCTATGGAGTTATACTTTAATTTTCCAATTATATATTATTTCGTATGGTAAACACTTCATGTTGTTTAACCCCTTCCCGCACCTTGACGTAACTGCACGTCAATGTGTGCAGTAAGTTTGCGCACCTTGACGTGCAGTTACGTCTGTGCTTTGACAGTTAACCGCCGCGCGGCGCTTCACCGCAGCGGCGGTTAACTGTGCAGGGTGTCTGCCCTGCATTACCCGTTGCTGATCAGCGGCCCATCGCCGCTGATTTCGGCAGCTAACCCCTTCGATGCGGCAGTCGCTTCCGATCGCCACATTGAAGGATTTTAGCGCCGATCGGCAGCCCCCACGTGAAATCACGGGTGCTGGCGATGGTACCCATGGCAACCGGACGCCAGAGGCTGGTCATCGTAGGCTTCCTGTCAGTGTGACTGTTACGTCACAATGACAGTTAGAATACATTACACTATGTAGGTAGTGTAATGTACTCTAGCAGCGATCAAAGCTGCAAGTCTAAGTGTCCCCTAGTGGGACAAGTGAAAAAAGTAAAAAAAAGAATAAAAATGTTTTAAAAAAAGTGTAAAAATAAAAGTTATAAGTGACATAAACAAGAACTGCTTTTTTTTCCTATAATAAGTCTTTTATTATAGGAAAAAAATGAACACGTAAAAATAAGTACACATATTGGGTATCACCACATTCGTAACGACCCCAACTATAAAACTATAATATTATTTTTCCCACACGGTGAACACTGCAAAAATAATAAACGAAAAACTATTCGAGAATCACTATTTTTTGGTCATCACCCCTCCCAAAATATACAATAAAAGGTGATAAAAAAGTCGCATGTACGCCAAAATAGTACCAATACAAACTACAACCCGTCCCGCAAAATACAAGCCCTTACACAGATTTTTTAACTGAAAAATAAAATTATGGCTCTCAGAATATGGTGACACAAAAAATAATTTATTTTCTAAATAAGTGATTTTATTGAGCAAACGCTGCAAAACATAAAAAAAACCTATATACATATGGTATCGCCGTAATCGTACCGACTCGCAGAATAAATATAATGGTCATTTATAGCCCAGGATAAACGGCGTAAAAAATAAATTTATAAATAAAAATCATTGTCAGAATTGATGGTTTTTGGTCACCTGGCTTGCCGAAAAATGTAATAAAAAGTGATCAACAAAATCGCATGTACCCCAAAATGGTACCAATGAAAATTACAGATTGTCCCGCAACAAATAAGCCCTCGCGCAGCTCTGGTGGTGAAAAAATAAAAAAAATTCCGGCTAACAGATTATGGCGATGCAAAATGTGCAGAGCGTTCCATAAGCGGATAAGATTGGGCACCATTTATCAGTGCGACACTGGCCACAGATCTGTGGATTATTATTTATTTACCCCATTATTATACCCTCTTATTATGCCCTGATGTACTCTGCCCAGCCTACATGTGCCCCCACATTATAAACTGAAATACCAGCAAAACCACAAACAGAACTACTACCAAGCTAAATCTGTGCTCCAAAAGCCAAATGCCGCTCCCTCCCTTCTAAGCCCTACAGCGTGCCTAAACAGCCGTTTACGTCCACCGATATGGCATCGCCATACCCGGGAGAACCCGGTTAATATTTTATGATGTATTTGTAGCACAAACTTGGCACAACATATAGTGCACTAAAATGGCACATCAGTGGAAAATTGTAATTTTCACTCTGCACCATCCGCTGCGCATTAAACCCTTCGTGCACCATGACTTAAAAGCATGTCGGGGTGTGTGGGGGGAGATATATGCTGCAGGTGTCAGCTGTGTATTACAGCTGATACCCGGGACGAACGGAAAGAAACAGCGATCACGTTGTTACAGGAGCCTGTAAAAATGACAATATACTGCAATACATTAGTATTGCAGTGTATTCTACCAGTGATCTAATGATTGCTGGTTCAAGTCTCCTAGGGGGACTAATAAAATATGTAAAAAAAAAAGTAAATAGTTATTACTAGTGGAAAAAATTAAATAAAAATTTAAAGTCCAAAAAGAAACCCTTTTCACATTTTTTCTCTAAAGTAATGTAAAAAAAAAAAAAAATACACAAAATTGGTATCGCTGCGTCTGTAAAAGCCCAAACTATTACAATATAGCATTATTGAACTCGCACGATGAACGCCGTGGAAAATAAATAATTTTTTATACGGCAAAATCTCAGTTTTTTGGTCACCTTGGCTCTACCAAAAAATTTAATAAAAAGTGCTCAAAAAGTCTTATGTACCAAAAAATGATACCAATAAAAACTACAGCTCGTCCCGCAAAAAATAAGCCCTCACACCACTCTATTGACGGAAAAATAAAAAAGTTGTGGCTCTCGGAAAGCGGGGAGGAAAAACGAAAAAAAAAAAAGCAAAACATGGATCAGTTCGGAAAGGGTTAATTACTTTCTAATGAAAAAAACATTTATGACCACATGTGGGGTATAGCCGTACTCGGGAGAAATTGCTTTATAAATGTTGGGGTGCATTTTCTCCTTTATCCTTTGTGAAATTGAAAAAATTCAACATTTTAGTGGAAATAATGTTGATATTAATTTTCACGGCCTAATTCTAATAAATTCTGCAAAAGACGTGTGGGGCCTAAATGCTCACTATACCCCTAGATAGATTCCTTAAGTGGTGTCGTTTCCCAAATGGGGTTACTTTTGGGGGGCTTCCAATGTTTCGCTCTCTCAGTGGCTTTGCAAATTCGACATGACACCCAAAAACTATTCCAGCTAAATTTGAGCTCCGAAAGCCAAATAGCGCTCCTTCCCTTCTAAGCCCCGGTGTGGGTCCAAACAGCAGTTTATTACCACATATGGGGTATTTATGTAATCAGGAGAAATTGTTTTACAATTGTTGGGGTGCTTTTTCTCCTTTATTCCTTGTAAAAATTAAAAATGTTTAAGTTCCCTACAGAAAAAAAGTAGATTTTTACCTTTACAGACTAAGTCCAATGAATTCAGCAAAACAACTGTGGGGTCAAAATGCTAACTTTACCCCTAGAAAAATTCCTTGATGAGTGTAGTTTCCAAAATGGGGTCACTTTCCGGGGGTTTCCACTATTTTGTTCCCTCCAGTGCATTTCAAACGTGACACGGAACTGAAAACTATTCCAGCAAAATCAGAATTTAAAAATCGAAATGGTGCTCCTTCTCTTCTGAGGCCTGCTGTGGGTCCAAACAGCAGTTTATTACCACATATGGGGTATTACTATAATCGGAAGAAATTGCTTTACATATGTTGGGGTGTTTTTCTACTTTTATTCCTTGTAAAAAATGTAAAATGTCTAAGTTTTTTCACCAAAAAAGTAGATTTTCAGCTTCATATACTAATTCAAATAAATTTAGCAAAAAAACTGTGGGTTCAAAATGCTAACTATACCCATAGATAAATTCCTTGAGGGGTATAGTTTCCAAAATGGGGTCACTTTTGGGGGTCTTTACTGTTTTGGTACCACAAGACCTATTCAAACCTGACATGGTGCCTAAAATATATTCTAGAAAAAGGAGGCCCCAAAATCCACTAGGTGCTCCTTTGCTTTTGAGGCCTGTGTTTCAGTCCATTACCGCACTAGGACCACATGTGGGATATTTCTAAAAACTGCAGCATCTGGGCAATAAATATTGAGTTGCATTTCTTGAGTAAAACCTTCTGTGGTACAGAAAAAATGTATTACAAATGAATTTTCGAAAAAAAAAATGAAATTTGTAAACTTTGCTTTAATTCCTGTGAAACGCCTAAAGGGTTAAAACACTTTCTGAATGCTGTTTTGAATACTTTGAGGGGTGCCGTTTTCAAAATGGGGTGATTTATGGGGACTTTCTAATATATAAGGCCCTCAAAGCCACTTCAGATCTTAACTGGTCCCTGAAAAAATAGGCTTTTGAAATTTTCTTGAAAATATGAGAAATTGCTGCTAAAGTTCTAAGTCTTGTAACGTCCTAGAAAAATAAAATAATATTCAAAAAACGATGCAAACATAAAGTAGACATATGGGAAATATAAACTAGTAAGTATTTTGTGCGGTATTACTATCTGTCTTACAAGCAAATACATTTAAATTTAGAAAAATGAAAGTTTTTGCTCATTTTCTCTAAATCTTGGTGTTTTTTACAAATAAATATTGGATTTATCGACCAAATTTTTTCCCTAACATAAAGTACAATATGTCACGAGAAAATAATCTCAGAATCACTCGGATAGGTAAAAGCATTCCGGAGTTATTACCAGATAAAGTGACACATGTCAGATTTGAAATATCGGCTTCGTCCTGAAGGCCAAAACAGGCTCAGTCCTGAAGGGGTTAAGATATGGCTATTTTATATCCACGTATTTGTGTTGTTTACGGGCATGAATACCGCATTTCAACCTGAGGTAATGTGAACTGTCCACACAAATGCAGCCTCTATTAGTACTTATAGTAAAATATGTATATTGAATTCAAACAAGATATTTATAGAATCTCTGTATGATATTATGAGTGCTTATTAATGTTGTATTCTACATAAGTTTGAACATTTTAAAGATTGTTTTAGTACCTAAATGTTTCGAATTGGTCTGAATTGAATCAAATTGGATTAATAAATATACATTAAATCGTTTCTGCAGTTCATTCCTTGTGGGAAACAGGTGTCCAATTTCAGAATCCATAGTGCCTCTCTATTTAGAAGTAGCTTTCTCCAGTCTCCACCTCTTTTGGGATGGTATACTCTCTAAGCCATAGACTTAAAGGCTGGGTTCACACGACCTATTTTCAGATGTAAACGAGGCGTATTATGCCTCGTTTTACGTCTGAAAATAGGGCTACAATACGTCGGCAAACATCTGCCCATTCATTTGCATGGGTTTGCTGACGTACTGTGCAGACTACCTGTCATTTACAGCTGTCAAACGACGACGCGTAAAAATACAGCCTGGTCAAAAGAAGTGCAGGACACTTCTTTCAGACGTAATTTGAGCCGTTCTTCATTGAACTCAATGAAGCACAGCTCAAAATTTACGGCTGTCAGAGAAGCCTCGCAAAATGCGAGGAGGAGCATTTACGTCTGAAACGAGGCAGCTGTTTTCTCCTGAAAACAGTCTGTCTTTTCAGACGTAAAAGCCTGCTACCGTGTGCACATACCCTTAGTGTGCTGGTATTACGTTGGTGGAGTTCTATAAAGTGTTTAGCTGCTCCTGAAACATTAGTTTTATTCAGATTTTTCATGTCTGCCAGATGTTTTGCCACCCTTTTCTTGAGTGGTCTAATTGTGCACCCCACATATTGTACGTTACATTTGTCGCAATATAGGACATATACTACGTGGGTGGTATTGTAATTGATTAGAGATTTTATAGAAAAAGAGATATTGTTGGATGAGGAGATTAAGGTAGAGGTGATCAACATTATGGTGCACATTGTACATCTAGTACCACCACATTTATATGAACCAGTGTATGTCAGCCATGTACTTTTATTTTGGGCAGTTCTGGGAAAAATGGTTGGAGAAATGTGATTTCCTATTGTGGTAGAGTTTCTAGCTACAAAGTTGCAGCCTGTTTTTAGAATGTTCTTCCCACAAGGAATGAACTACAGAAACGATTTAATGTATATTTATTAATCCAATTTGATTAAATTTAGACCAATTTGAAACATTTAGGTACTAAAACAATCTTTAAAATGTTCAAACTTGTGTAGAATACAACATTAATAAGCACTCATAATATCATACAGAGATTCCATAAATATCTTGTTTAAATTCAATATACATATTTTACTATAAGTACTAATAGAGGTTGCATTTGTGTGGACAAATAATTTGGATTCATCTGTCCTGTATTACATTAGTAAAAATGCTCTGTTCAAAAATGCTCTAGAAGGAATACATTATGATGTTACGTAACTTAATTGAATACATGCATGAAAATGTTAACTTTTAAGGTCCACCTACAGGATGTCACCTGACTCATGATATTTTTTATAAATATGTGAACTCACTAGTGGAACACCAAGCTATGACTAAGGACACTAGCAGTCTGATCCCGGGATCTTTGTTTTAAACCTTCTGTTTTAAAATGACCGAATAACTTTTATACCGAGTGCTGGATACACCTTTCATTGTTCACCTCCATTACCTTGTATGCCTGCTGTCAACACAGGACTTCATTGGGAGTATTTACAAGCACCTGCAGCACCTGGATTAATTCAACTTGTACCAACTTGCACCAACTAACGCATTGGAAACGCGGTGAGCGAACTTTCTGTAATATATTTCTTCGTTAAAACTAGCTGACAGGTTCCCATTAAATAGACAATGAATTGCATCTGCCCTTCAATTTTGTTATTATAAATGTATCCTATATAATTACAGCACCAGAACCAAACTCTGACATATATACGGTACCAAAACCAAGCTCAATACATATAAACAGTACCAGAACAAAGATCAGTACATAAATACAGCACCAGAACTAAGCCCAGTACATAAATACAGCACAAGAACCAAGTTCAGTACATAAATACAACACCAGAACCAAGCTCAGTACATAAATACAGCACCAGAACAAAGCTCGGTACATACATACAGCACCAGGATCAAGCTCAATAGATAAATACAACACCAGAACAGAGTTCAGTACATATATACAGCGCCAGAACAAAGCTCGGTACATATATACAGCACCAGACCCAAGCTCAGTACATAAATACAGTACCAGCACAAATACAGCTTAGTTCAGAGATCATTTGCAAATTCAGTGTAACCCCTGCCGTATAGGTTTGTACAGCGTAAAACTACACTCCCAGAATGGTCCAAACAATGGTAAGGATATGCTGGAAGTTGCCATTTCACAAAATAAAAATAATACCACCCATCATCTTGCTGCAGATCATACAGTGACTACAGTACTGATGAGAGACAGAATAAACATTTACATTGAGTGACTCACAGGTGACGTCTTCGCAGATTCTAGTCGTTCTTTTTCTCTTTTCCTCTCCATCCGGTCCAGACCTCATGATGACTTCTCCCGGCCATGGCCCATTTCTGCACTTTGCCACTCAGATGTCTTCAGCTTCTCACTTTTCAAACATTTCGACAACAATAAACTAAGATCAATTCTCATGGTGCCATACACTACGCTTCTAAATATAATAGCGCCATACACTGTGTCCCTGATTATAAAAGCACTATTTACTGTGTCACAGACACAGTGCCTCCTATAGATAGTGCCCCCTCACAGAGTCCCCTGTAGACAGTGCAACCTCATAGAGCCCCCTGTAGATAGTGCCCCCTCATAAAGCCCCCTGTAGATAGTGCCCCCTCATAGAGCCCGATTTAGTTAATGCCCCCTCATGGAGCCCCCTGTAGACAGTGCCCCACATAGAGCCTCCTGTAGATAGTTCCCCCCTGGAGATAGTGCCCTACATAGATAGTGCCCCCCCCCCATAGATCCACCTGTAGATATAACCCCTGTAGATAAAGCACCCCTGTAGATAATGCCACTCTCACTGGTAAGTGAAAAAAAAATAAACTTTGCATATCCCATTCCCACGCTGCCCTCTAGCAACCTATGCCTGGTCTCTTCTGACCTAGTCTACTATAGCTTAATGACGCATGCAGTGCGATGACGTCGCTTGTGCCATTGAAAGTCATTGAATGGCATGGCAAGGAATGAATGTTCCTTGCTCTGCCAGCACCAGTAATTGTATCTGCGTCCTATAGATGCAGATACAATTATAGTGCAGGAGGGGGTGGAGGCGGTTGGCTTCAGTGGCGTCGCCGACCCCTCAAAGAGGCAGAAGGCTGCCGCCTTGGGCGAGATGCTCACCTCGCCTCATGGACAGTGCGGCCCTGAATCTGCTTAGCTCCTACTGCTCTATAACATGCTGCCTGTAGATTGGACTGTATTTTGACACAGTTTCCTTGTAAAGGCTCATTCATGCGGTAGAGCCAAATAAGAAAAAAAAAATACTGTTTCCATATTCCGCTATCACTATAATGAGGATGGCATGCTAAGCATCTTTCCGCTACGAAAATTTATTTTCGAGATTGGTTAAAATACTAGTGGCTGTACCCCTACCAATCAGATATTTTTAGTTGCAATAGCCTTTTAAGTAAGCAAAGGGGCAGTTGTATAACTTCTAAACTTCATATAATGCTACATTCACTTTAACCTGTTCCCTGCACTGAAATTTGGTGCAAAAATGTTGTAAGAAAAAGAGTAAGGCCGCTTTAAAATGGCCCTAATGAAAACACCTTTTATTGTCCATATTATGGATGAAAGTCTCTGACCTCCCGTGGTTCACACCTGTGGTGGTCTACGTTTGGTTCAATTGAACCTCAAAAGGTCTTGGTGTTGTGGTTGTAATATGAATACTAAAAGACGCATGTATTATGGGTATGTGAAAGTAACCTAAGTCTCAGTTTCTACCTTTTAGTTTTGAGTTAATTTGAATATTGCATTTTTCTTTCAGTAAAGACAATATAGCACATGTATAGTAATGAATATGTTGTCTGTGCAAATATATAAAGTTGGATTATTGGAGCAATTCACTTTTGTGGATTGTACTTATATGCCAATTGTACTTATTACTAGTATAGAAAACTACAGGGGTTTGCTAGCAACAGGAATGATGATAAGTATTTGTAAAAAGTATTTTAAAACCTAATTACCGAATTTGAAACCTAAGAAAAATGCGGAAGCGTTTGCTGAATAATAGATTATTCGACCAGGGTAAAGAACGTGGACCTCCTTCCGTTTGTTACCCTATAATGTAGTAGATGTTACCTGCAGTCCTATGTAACACCACAGATAACACAGTGATAACTCTCAGAGTACAGATAATATAGATGTTACCTGCAGTCCTATGTAACACTACAGATAACACAGTGATAACTCCCTGAGTACAGATACAGTAGATGTTACCTGCAGTCCTATGTAGCACCACAGATAACACAGTGATAACTCTGAGTACAGATAATGTAGTAGATGCACACACAGAAATATATACACATACAGATACATATATAGGCACTTAGACACACAAATACACACACACAAAGACATACATACAGGAACGTATACACACACAAACACAGCGACACATAGGCAAATAGAGGCACAAACAACAGACAGACTGAGCACTCACATCTCCTTCCTCGTAGGCTTCTTGCAGGTCGGGCTGTGGGCGAAGCTAACTGTGTCTCGGACCACGTCCTTGCCAAATATATATATGATTGTCATTTTTTTAGGAAGGTAATTCACAGAGATTATAAAAAAAAAACTGGTATGAAGCCCCATTCATTTATTTAGGACATGTCCACAACCCACAGCATTTGAATCACAAATAGTGCATATGATCTTCGGACCCCCCCCCCGACCAGATCCCTTAATGAAATACAAACTTCAGACCCCTTAAATTCAAACCCCCAGACCACACCCCCTAGATAAATACAGTCCCCCAGACTCCCAAAAGTAATACCTCAGTCCAGGTGTGCAGATACTCATCTCTTCCTGTTCCTGCAGTAGTCTTCACTCCCAGGCACCACCTCAGACAACTTTCTGATTCCTGCTGATTAAGCATCTATTTGCTGAACCTTCATTTTCATCCCTGAAAGTTTAATTCATGGTATACAATCAATTAAAATGTGCTAAATAACCATCTCTTTGCTGAACTTTAATTTAAATCCACACTATTTTAATTAATGGTACATAAATCTGTTTTCCTCTCTTCCTAAATGATCTGATGTTATCTATGTAACTTTTGTCAAACTATTTGATCCTCCTTAAAGTGTAAGGCTACATTCACACGACAGTGAAAAACGGCCGTCACACGGCCGTTTTCAGAACAATGACAATCTAAGTGTATATTCACATAGCTATTTTTTTAATAACCCATGAATATTGGCCGTCAAAAAATAGGACATGTCCTATTTTTGGCTGTTTTCACGGCCACATGGCTCCCATAGAACTCAATGGATCAGTATTTACCGACCGTTTTTTAGGAAACAATCCTTGTAACGGTCTGTGAAAACTGATCCTGGCCAAGGACCCCACCCTGCACACAGTGCTACTTTTAGCACTGAGCCCAGGGAAGCCATTGACATTACTGTCCATATAAGGACAATAAAGTCCAGGCTTGCAACAATGGAATCCCCAGCCAGAGCATCGCAAGATCTCTGGCCGGGGACTTCAGTCTTTTAGATAGCACCCCTCCATCTAGATAGGACCTCCCAGCCTGAAGATCACAACCCCCCAAACCCTCATAGACCCTGCTCTGGCAGGAGATTCCGCTCCTGGAGAAGCTCCCGGCATCACTATCCATATATGGACAGTAACGTCAAGGTATTACTCCTGGAGCGGAATCCCCGGGTTGCTCTAACAAAGGAATTCCACTCCTGGAGAAGCCCCCGGCGTCACTATCCATATATTGACAGTGACGTCAAGGGGTTACTGGTGCAGCAGAATCCCCGGGCCCTCTGGCAGGGGATTCCGCTCTCCTGACGTCACTGTCCATATGTGGCACACAAGAAAATGGCGACAGCACACTGCGAAACATAAACAACACAAAAGTGTGAACAGTACATTCCAACAAAATGAAACAAAACATGTATACAAGTGCAAGAACGCCTCTGACTGCAAATTTATACAACACACAAGAAAATGGCAACAGTACACTGCGAACACTAATGCCACCTAAGCCACTAAATATAAATAAATATGCATTACTGCTAAATCTACTTACAATAGGGAGGTTCTTAGCACATATTCTGATCAAATTGTGTGAGCCCACCTGCCACGACAAGGCGACCTCTATGAGGTGGGAACCTAGGCTGGAAATTCACTGTATAAATTGATATAAATATAATTGTGCTCCCACAATATGAGAAAATTAGAAGGTTCACTGAAGTGACAATTGAGTAAAATATACCTTTAATTAGTAACTCATTTTAAAAACAGGGGTAACACACCACTGTGAAATAAGCCCCACCGTGATAGTTTAAAAACGTATTAAACAGAAAACACTGAGTCATTATGATAAATATATCTCAGTGTTTGTAACAATGTTTCACTGACAACAGCATTTGACCTGGGCACAACAGTAGTACAATCCCCAAAGTGCACCAGTGTCCGTGAACAAAACACCGGAACTCCTAGCGCTGGGTGTAAAACAATGCTACTGTCCCCTATGCAGACATTCAGTATACAATGAAAGACCCTACGCGTTTCAGATACTCATCCTCAGGGGTCCGTATCTTGGTCACTCTGGCCTCATCACCAGCGATAATGGTATTCAACAGCAGATATTCTGCTGTGCGTCACGGGAAGATGCTCGTATCGATGTCAACGGCATACTTCATTACAGGCGCTGGGTTACTATAAGCCCCAAACTCCACCCCTCGTTTTGGCGGCGATACATGAACTGACCAATCACAACACCCTCTCGATTAGTGACACCTGCCCATGTGACCCCCCCGCCGTCAGCTGACAGCCAGGGGTCATCATCGGCCGCATCAAACCGAACGCGCAGGCGCAGTGGAAGCCAGGGACGTATCACCCGGACTGCCAAGTAAGAGGAAGGTAAGAGCAAGCCGATAAATTGTTTGTGAGTATGTCTTGCGGGACAGTTACCCACCGCAAGTGGACTGCCTCAAATAAGCAACTCTTTAGTTTAAAAACACATATTGGGTGGACAAGATAGCGGAATCCCTCCCATTTAAAATATTTGAACACAAGATCTCTGAATATGTTAAGTGGCCAATATGGCCATATCAAACATAGTGAACTATGCAAAATACAACCACCCAACCAAAAGGCCACCCAAGGTGAATATTGGCCGTCTAAGGTGGAGGAATGGTATAACATATTAAATAAAACAAGTATAATTAGTCTGCTCGTTTAAACCCGCTGGTTGTATGCATGCCAGTCTATGGATCCATTGGGCTTCTTTGCGTAGAATTAGGTTGTCCCAGTCACCTCCTCTTTTGGGGGGTCTAATAAGTTCAATTGCTTGAAACTTTAAACATGCTGCTTGGCCTTGGTGTTTGGCATGCACATGCTTAGATATTGGGGTGTCCCTAGCATGGATAATATCTCCAACATGCTCCCTTATCCGGCGCCGAAATTGTCGCGCCGTTTTTCCCACATAATTAAGGGGGCATGGGCATGTAATCAGGTAAACCACCCCCGCTGTTTTGCAATTGACAAAATCCCGAATGTTGTATTTCTCCTGTGTTGCAACACTGGTAAAGCTATTCCCTTTGAGAATGAAGTCACAAGCTTTACAGCTACCACATCTAAAAGTGCCTGGTATTTGTCTATCCAGCCACGTACCCCTAGGTAAAATGGGGTCAAAACAGCTATGCATGACTCTGTCCCTGATGTTTTTCCCTCTCCGATACGTGACAGAGGGCCACTGTGTGATCTGATCAACCAAATCTGTGTCAGAACTGAGAATACGCCAATACCTTTTCAGGATTTGCATGATATCATTTTGTTTAGAATCATATGTGCCTATGAGTCTCGTAACTTGTTCTTGTTTACGTTTTTTAGGAACCAGAAGACATTGCCTATCTGCGTCCCTTGCTCCCTCATAGGCCTTTCTGATTACACCCTTGGGGAAGCCTCTATCCTTCAATCTTATCTTGAGTTCCTGAGCCTGGCACTCAAAGTCACCCATGGAGCTACAATTCCTGCGTACTCTCATAAATTGGCCTTTTGGAATGCCACGTTTGAGGGGATAAGGATGACAGCTGTTCCATTGCAAGAAACTGTTGGTTGCTGTTTCTTTCCGGTGTACCTTTGTACGAATTGTATCTTCTCCTGTTTTTATAATTTTCAAATCCAGAAAAGACAATTCTTTTTCACTAATCTCACACGTGAACCTAAGCCCTATATCATTTGTGTTGAGGGCTGCTACAAAACTATGGAACTCCTCTGCTGTAGAGTTCCAAAGAAGCAGCACGTCATCAATATATCTAATCCATAGTCCAATGGACGAAGTCCATTTAGTAAAATTGTCCCCAAAGACAATTGTCTCCTCCCACCAGCCAAGAAATAAATTTGCATAGGTGGGAGCGGCAGGACTCCCCATTGCAGTGCCACATTGCTGATGAAAGATCTTGTCTTCAAAGATAAATATATTTTTTTCAAGAACGAATTGTAATAACTGCAAAACAAATTGGTTATGGGCTGCAAACTGAGTGCCCCTTGATCCAAGGAAGTACTCGATCGCCTTGTAACCCAATTTGTGAGGTATGGATGAATACAACGCCTCAACATCCAGGCTAGCCAACAGTGTGCCTTTCTCCAAAGAAATACCATCAATCTGTTTCAGAACATCCATAGTGTCACGTACATATGATGTGAGACTCAAAACAAAAGGGCGCAACACCTGATCAACATATATACTCACATTTTGAGTTAGATTATTAATGCCTGAAACAATAGGTCTGCCACGTAAGGGGGGATACCCTTTGTGGATTTTGGGCAGGCTATAAAAACATGCCATGATGGGAAATTGTGGAAACAGGAACCCAAACTCGCTAGCACTGATCAGAGATCTGCTCTTTGCATCACTCAGAATGCCCAGCAACTCTTTCTTGAACAGTGCTGTGGGGTTATCCTTCAAAATGGTGTAACAGTCAGGGTTAAGTAAGATGTCCTCACACATTTTTTTGTAGTCATCTCTGCCCATGACCACGATGTTCCCACCTTTATCAGATGCCTTTAGAACGATACTTTGTTTTTTCTCTAAGGTGGTCAGAGCTACTCTTTCGGACCAGGATAGGTTGTTGTCTATGCCCCTAATGTCCTGACTGAGATTTTTGATCTCATCTCCCACCATTTCCACAAATAAATCCACATTGGTAAAATCTCCTATAGGTGGCAGCTTCCTACTCTTCAATTTAAGATTGGTGAAAGGACCTAGACCTGGGGTTCTACCAGATTCCTCTAGTAACCCCTCTAAGGCCACCAGGCCTTCCATATCAGATTCTTCTAACCCTAATTCAATGCATTTTTTTCTATTATGGTGTTTAAAGAATTTGATCCATTTAAGTTTGCGAGCAAACAAATTAAGATCCTTTATCCAAGAAAATGAGTCAAACTTAACAGTGGGGACAAAGGAAAGTCCCTTTTCTAGTAACGTGTTCTCTGATGCACTCAGATTATAATCAGATAGGTTTATGATTCGTAGTCTATCCATATTTCCCTTCACTAATCCTTTTGTCCCCTCAGCATGTAGCGGGAAATGGGGGGATTGTTGGCTAAAAAATTATTGCCACTATTAGAAGAGGTTCTAGCACGGCCTCTATTCCTACCTCTAGCTCCTCCCCTATATTTTTGTTTCCCACCACTACCACCAAAGAAAGGGCCCACTCTTTCAGAGTCTGTTGTTTCACTCTCTGATGTGGAAGGGTCAGTTTCCCTCGGCCCCCTATTAGTCTGTTGATATTGCTGTTGTTGGGTATTAACAAAGTCGTAAGCTTTTTTCTCCCTAAATTCCTGTAGGTCTCTCTGGAACTGGAAGTGTTTACGTTCCTTTAAATGATTAGTGAACCTTTCTAGAGTTTGTTGTAGGATTTTATCTTTTTTATCAAAACCAGGGGTATCTACCAAAGACTTAGCGGCCTCGATCTCTTTTTTGAGCTCCGCACTAATAGAGTCAAACTGGACTTTCTCTTCCTCCACTAGAATCTGCATAAGCCTAAGTGAACTCCCTGTGATCTCCTGTTCCCACCTTTCTTTTATATTAGTGGTTTTTAATCTTGATGCTGGAACAATGGGGACCCTCAGGCCTCTGGGAACTATATTGTTTTTTAGATAGTTTTCCAAACTCTGGATCTCCCACCAGCTTCTAGTATAATCCTTATGTAGTCTATTAAGGTTTTTAAAGGTAGTTTTGAGAGACGCACCCTGTGCTGTATACATCAGTTCACATTCAGAAAAGACACTTTTAGCCTCACTCATCCACCCTTCCGTGTTTAAATCAGAGAGTGCAAAGGCTGCCATACCCAGATATATTGAAAAAAATAATAACTGTATGGATTAAATATAAATTCACTGTATAAATTGATATAAATATAATTGTGCTCCCACAATATGAGAAAATTAGAAGGTTCACTGAAGTGACAATTGAGTAAAATATACCTTTAATTAGTAACTCATTTTAAAAACAGGGGTAACACACCACTGTGAAATAAGCCCCACCGTGATAGTTTAAAAACGTATTAAACAGAAAACACTGAGTCATTATGATAAATATATCTCAGTGTTTGTAACAATGTTTCACTGACAACAGCATTTGACCTGGGCACAACAGTAGTACAATCCCCAAAGTGCACCAGTGTCCGTGAACAAAACACCGGAACTCCTAGCGCTGGGTGTAAAACAATGCTACTGTCCCCTATGCAGACATTCAGTATACAATGAAAGACCCTACGCGTTTCAGATACTCATCCTCAGGGGTCCGTATCTTGGTCACTCTGGCCTCATCACCAGCGATAATGGTATTCAACAGCAGATATTCTGCTGTGCGTCACGGGAAGATGCTCGTATCGATGTCAACGGCATACTTCATTACAGGCGCTGGGTTACTATAAGCCCCAAACTCCACCCCTCGTTTTGGCGGCGATACATGAACTGACCAATCACAACACCCTCTCGATTAGTGACACCTGCCCATGTGACCCCCCGCCGTCAGCTGACAGCCAGGGGTCATCATCGGCCGCATCAAACCGATCGCGCAGGCGCAGTGGAAGCCAGGGACGTATCGCCCGGACTGCCAAGTAAGAGGAAGGTAAGAGCAAGCCGATAAATTGTTTGTGAGTATGTCTTGCGGGACAGTTACCCACCGCAAGTGGACTGCCTCAAATAAGCAACTCTTTAGTTTAAAAACACATATTGGGTGGACAAGATAGCGGAATCCCTCCCATTTAAAATATTTGAACACAAGATCTCTGAATATGTTAAGTGGCCAATATGGCCATATCAAACATAGTGAACTATGCAAAATACAACCACCCAACCAAAAGGCCACCCAAGGTGAATATTGGCCGTCTAAGGTGGAGGAATGGTATAACATATTAAATAAAACAAGTATAATTAGTCTGCTTGTTTAAACCCGCTGGTTGTATGCATGCCAGTCTATGGATCCATTGGGCTTCTTTGCGTAGAATTAGGTTGTCCCAGTCACCTCCTCTTTTGGGGGGTCTAATAAGTTCAATTGCTTGAAACTTTAAACATGCTGCTTGGCCTTGGTGTTTGGCATGCACATGCTTAGATATTGGGGTGTCCCTAGCATGGATAATATCTCCAACATGCTCCCTTATCCGGCGCCGAAATTGTCGCGCCGTTTTTCCCACATAATTAAGGGGGCATGGGCATGTAATGAGGTAAACCACCCCCGCTGTTTTGCAATTGACAAAATCCCGAATGTTGTATTTCTCCTGTGTTGCAACACTGGTAAAGCTATTCCCTTTGAGAATGAAGTCACAAGCTTTACAGCTACCACATCTAAAAGTGCCTGGTATTTGTCTATCCAGCCACGTACCCCTAGGTAAAATGGGGTCAAAACAGCTATGCATGACTCTGTCCCTGATGTTTTTCCCTCTCCGATACGTGACAGAGGGCCACTGTGTGATCTGATCAACCAAATCTGTGTCAGAACTGAGAATACGCCAATACCTTTTCAGGATTTGCATGATATCATTTTGTTTAGAATCATATGTGCCTATGAGTCTCGTAACTTGTTCTTGTTTACGTTTTTTAGGAACCAGAAGACATTGCCTATCTGCGTCCCTTGCTCCCTCATAGGCCTTTCTGATTACACCCTTGGGGAAGCCTCTATCCTTCAATCTTATCTTGAGTTCCTGAGCCTGGCACTCAAAGTCACCCATGGAGCTACAATTCCTGCGTACTCTCATAAATTGGCCTTTTGGAATGCCACGTTTGAGGGGATAAGGATGACAGCTGTTCCATTGCAAGAAACTGTTGGTTGCTGTTTCTTTCCGGTGTACCTTTGTACGAATTGTATCTTCTCCTGTTTTTATAATTTTCAAATCCAGAAAAGACAATTCTTTTTCACTAATCTCACACGTGAACCTAAGCCCTATATCATTTGTGTTGAGGGCTGCTACAAAACTATGGAACTCCTCTGCTGTAGAGTTCCAAAGAAGCAGCACGTCATCAATATATCTAATCCATAGTCCAATGGACGAAGTCCATTTAGTAAAATTGTCCCCAAAGACAATTGTCTCCTCCCACCAGCCAAGAAATAAATTTGCATAGGTGGGAGCGGCAGGACTCCCCATTGCAGTGCCACATTGCTGATGAAAGATCTTGTCTTCAAAGATAAATATATTTTTTTCAAGAACGAATTGTAATAACTGCAAAACAAATTGGTTATGGGCTGCAAACTGAGTGCCCCTTGATCCAAGGAAGTACTCGATCGCCTTGTAACCCAATTTGTGAGGTATGGATGAATACAACGCCTCAACATCCAGGCTAGCCAACAGTGTGCCTTTCTCCAAAGAAATACCATCAATCTGTTTCAGAACATCCATAGTGTCACGTACATACCTAGGCTGGACATACACTCAGAATTGGGACTAAACCTTCATATTCTTGGGGATGTTAGGAATCAGCATTAAACTAATTAAAATTACCCAGGGCAGAATGAGAGGAGTGCAAGATCAAAAAATGGAGGTAGTTACTAACCCCACATACATGAATCACATAAACATAACAAAAGTTTGAACAGCACGATCCAACAAAATGAAACAAAACGTGCATACAGGTGAAAGAACGCCTGTGACTGCAAATTTATACAGCGAAGAAGAAAACGTCGACAGCACACTGCGAACACTAATGCCACCGTATGTGGACAGAGACGTCAGGGGCTCAGTCTATGAGCGGAATCCCCAGCTTGCTCTGGCAGGGTATTCTGCTCTCCTGACGTCACTGTCCATATATGGACAGAGACGTCAGGGGCTCCGTCTATGAGGAATCCCCAGCCAGAGGGATTTTCGCTCTTACACTGAGCTACAGTGGCTCTATCTAGAATGGAGTGGGGTGGTATCTACAAGGGGGGGTGGTATCTACAAGGGGGGTGCTATCTACAGGAGGCATGCTATCTACAGGAGGGGTGCTACCTACAGGGGGTGCTATATGGGGGGTGTGGTACTATCTACAGGGGACACTGGCACTATCTACATGGGCAATGTGGCACTATCTACAGGGGACACTGGTGCTATTTACATGGGCACTGTGGCACTATGTGGGCTTTGTGGCACTATCTACAATGGGCCCTGTGGCACTATGTGGGCACTTGCACTTTAAATATAGGCACTAGGTCACTTTATATGTGGGCACTGTGGTACTATGTGGGCACTGTGGCACTATCTATTGTGGGCACTGTGGTATTATGTGGGCACTGGCACTTTATATGTGGGCACTGTGGCACTATCTACTATCCGTGAAAAAAAATGGCCATTAAAAGCTGATCAACTGTCAGTTTTTAATGGCCATTTTGCATCAGTGTGTGTGTTTACATCCATTTCCAGTCCGTCTGTCCATTTTTAATTGCCATTTGTCGTCCATTTTTCATGGCCGTTAAAAAAAAAGGATGGATTTCATTTGTCAGGTTTTTTTTTTCCAACACCTGAAAACACCAAAGTGCCCATGTAGATAGTGCTGCAATGTCCCTGTAGATAGTGCCAAAGTGCCCACATATAAACTTCCAGTGCCCACATAGTACAACAATGCCTACTGTAGATAGTGCCACAGTGCTCCCATAGTGCCACAGTGCCCCCTATAGATAGTGCCACAGTGCCCATATAGTACCACCATGCTAACATATAAAGTTACACAATACCCACATAGTGCCTCAGTGCCCATTGTAGATAGTGCCACAGTGCCCACATAGTACCACAGTGCCAACTTATAAAGTGATGTAGTGCCTACATATAAAGCGTCAGTGCCCACATAGTGGCACAGTGCCCATTGTTGATAGTGCCACAGAGCCCACATAGTGCCGCAGTGCCCATGTAGATAGTGCCACAGTGTCCCCTGTAGATAGCACCCCCTCTAGATAGCAGCCCTCTGTATATAGCACTGCCTTGTAGATAGCACCCCCCTTGTAGATACCACTCCCCTTCCCTGTAGATAGCGCCACTGTAGCTCACTGTAGGAGCAGGATTCGTCTTGCCGGAGATTCCTCATAGACGGAGCCCCTAACGTCTCTGTCCATATATGGTTAGTGACGTCAGAAAGAGGAATCCCCTGCCAGAGCGGGCCGGGGACTCCGCTCATAGGCGGAGACCCTGACATCTCTGTCCATATATGGCTGGGGATTCCGCTACTGGAGCAACCCCTTGACGTCACTGTCCATATATGGGGGCTTCTACAGGAGCGGAATCCCCTGCCAGAGTGGGGTCTGGCCGCCGGGAACTCTGCTCCTACATTGGCGCTACCTACGGGGGATGAGGTTGCTGTCTTCAGGCAGGAGGGGTAAAAATCGTCCGTCACACGTCGTGTCGTGTGAATGTAGCCTTACTATTTAATTTTTTTTCCATAAATCAACAGTACAAGCGAATATAAGTAATTTATTAGACTTCTATCCTCCCCATGTCTCTGCACTGATCACAAATTATATAAAACATAAGAAGCAGCAAAGTCTGTCTGTGTCTCTCTCCTCTGTCTCCCTCCAGCAGATCCTCCTCCTCCTCCCCTTATAGACTTCTATGGGTAGCTGTAATCTGATCCGTCAGTAAGCTGTCTTTATCTCTACTTCACTGAATACAGATTTTAGCAGTGAATAGAAAGTGAGTGATCAGTGCAAGAGGCAGAGCGGTGGAGGATAGGAGTCTGATAACTGAAGAAAAAGGCATTTTTCTTTAATAAGATAAATTACAAATTTTCTTATATTTGCTTGTACTATTGATTTATGGGAAAAGTTTAAACGATGGTTATTGTACAGTTTGTTTTATGGCACACGGTTGGCACAAGGGCAGAAGTCATCCCATCTAATTGTTGTCATATTGTCATATGTCGCTGCAGTTATACATGGCAATCAGATAGGGCAAGAAACAGGTGAGCTAATCAAACAAAATTGTTTACAGCTGAAATTTTATTGGTTATGTAACTGTAAAAGTGGGGTACGATGGTGCAGACAATGTTGGGATGTTGCGGGGAGAGATGCAACGAAGCAGGAAGTTAGTGCCAAATGTAACTTTTTTTTTTTGCATTAAAAAATATATACAATTCTATTGCCAGGCCTAGTAGACTCCACCCCTCGTTTTGGCGGCGATACATGAACTGACCAATCACAACACCCTCTCGATTAGTGACACCTGCCCATGTGACCCCCCGCCGTCAGCTGACAGCCAGGGGTCATCATCGGCCGCATCAAACCGATCGCGCAGGCGCAGTGGAAGCCAGGGACGTATCGCCCGGACTGCCAAGTAAGAGGAAGGTAAGAGCAAGCCGATAAATTGTTTGTGAGTATGTCTTGCGGGACAGTTACCCACCGCAAGTGGACTGCCTCAAATAAGCAACTCTTTAGTTTAAAAACACATATTGGGTGGACAAGATAGCGGAATCCCTCCCATTTAAAATATTTGAACACAAGATCTCTGAATATGTTAAGTGGCCAATATGGCCATATCAAACATAGTGAACTATGCAAAATACAACCACCCAACCAAAAGGCCACCCAAGGTGAATATTGGCCGTCTAAGGTGGAGGAATGGTATAACATATTAAATAAAACAAGTATAATTAGTCTGCTTGTTTAAACCCGCTGGTTGTATGCATGCCAGTCTATGGATCCATTGGGCTTCTTTGCGTAGAATTAGGTTGTCCCAGTCACCTCCTCTTTTGGGGGGTCTAATAAGTTCAATTGCTTGAAACTTTAAACATGCTGCTTGGCCTTGGTGTTTGGCATGCACATGCTTAGATATTGGGGTGTCCCTAGCATGGATAATATCTCCAACATGCTCCCTTATCCGGCGCCGAAATTGTCGCGCCGTTTTTCCCACATAATTAAGGGGGCATGGGCATGTAATGAGGTAAACCACCCCCGCTGTTTTGCAATTGACAAAATCCCGAATGTTGTATTTCTCCTGTGTTGCAACACTGGTAAAGCTATTCCCTTTGAGAATGAAGTCACAAGCTTTACAGCTACCACATCTAAAAGTGCCTGGTATTTGTCTATCCAGCCACGTACCCCTAGGTAAAATGGGGTCAAAACAGCTATGCATGACTCTGTCCCTGATGTTTTTCCCTCTCCGATACGTGACAGAGGGCCACTGTGTGATCTGATCAACCAAATCTGTGTCAGAACTGAGAATACGCCAATACCTTTTCAGGATTTGCATGATATCATTTTGTTTAGAATCATATGTGCCTATGAGTCTCGTAACTTGTTCTTGTTTACGTTTTTTAGGAACCAGAAGACATTGCCTATCTGCGTCCCTTGCTCCCTCATAGGCCTTTCTGATTACACCCTTGGGGAAGCCTCTATCCTTCAATCTTATCTTGAGTTCCTGAGCCTGGCACTCAAAGTCACCCATGGAGCTACAATTCCTGCGTACTCTCATAAATTGGCCTTTTGGAATGCCACGTTTGAGGGGATAAGGATGACAGCTGTTCCATTGCAAGAAACTGTTGGTTGCTGTTTCTTTCCGGTGTACCTTTGTACGAATTGTATCTTCTCCTGTTTTTATAATTTTCAAATCCAGAAAAGACAATTCTTTTTCACTAATCTCACACGTGAACCTAAGCCCTATATCATTTGTGTTGAGGGCTGCTACAAAACTATGGAACTCCTCTGCTGTAGAGTTCCAAAGAAGCAGCACGTCATCAATATATCTAATCCATAGTCCAATGGACGAAGTCCATTTAGTAAAATTGTCCCCAAAGACAATTGTCTCCTCCCACCAGCCAAGAAATAAATTTGCATAGGTGGGAGCGGCAGGACTCCCCATTGCAGTGCCACATTGCTGATGAAAGATCTTGTCTTCAAAGATAAATATATTTTTTTCAAGAACGAATTGTAATAACTGCAAAACAAATTGGTTATGGGCTGCAAACTGAGTGCCCCTTGATCCAAGGAAGTACTCGATCGCCTTGTAACCCAATTTGTGAGGTATGGATGAATACAACGCCTCAACATCCAGGCTAGCCAACAGTGTGCCTTTCTCCAAAGAAATACCATCAATCTGTTTCAGAACATCCATAGTGTCACGTACATACCTAGGCTGGACATACACTCAGAATTGGGACTAAACCTTCATATTCTTGGGGATGTTAGGAATCAGCATTAAACTAATTAAAATTACCCAGGGCAGAATGAGAGGAGTGCAAGATCAAAAAATGGAGGTAGTTACTAACCCCACATACATGAATCACATAAACATAACAAAAGTTTGAACAGCACGATCCAACAAAATGAAACAAAACGTGCATACAGGTGAAAGAACGCCTGTGACTGCAAATTTATACAGCGAAGAAGAAAACGTCGACAGCACACTGCGAACACTAATGCCACCGTATGTGGACAGAGACGTCAGGGGCTCAGTCTATGAGCGGAATCCCCAGCTTGCTCTGGCAGGGTATTCTGCTCTCCTGACGTCACTGTCCATATATGGACAGAGACGTCAGGGGCTCCGTCTATGAGGAATCCCCAGCCAGAGGGATTTTCGCTCTTACACTGAGCTACAGTGGCTCTATCTAGAATGGAGTGGGGTGGTATCTACAAGGGGGGGTGGTATCTACAAGGGGGGTGCTATCTACAGGAGGCATGCTATCTACAGGAGGGGTGCTACCTACAGGGGGTGCTATATGGGGGGTGTGGTACTATCTACAGGGGACACTGGCACTATCTACATGGGCAATGTGGCACTATCTACAGGGGACACTGGTGCTATTTACATGGGCACTGTGGCACTATGTGGGCTTTGTGGCACTATCTACAATGGGCCCTGTGGCACTATGTGGGCACTTGCACTTTAAATATAGGCACTAGGTCACTTTATATGTGGGCACTGTGGTACTATGTGGGCACTGTGGCACTATCTATTGTGGGCACTGTGGTATTATGTGGGCACTGGCACTTTATATGTGGGCACTGTGGCACTATCTACTATCCGTGAAAAAAAATGGCCATTAAAAGCTGATCAACTGTCAGTTTTTAATGGCCATTTTGCATCAGTGTGTGTGTTTACATCCATTTCCAGTCCGTCTGTCCATTTTTAATTGCCATTTGTCGTCCATTTTTCATGGCCGTTAAAAAAAAAGGATGGATTTCATTTGTCAGGTTTTTTTTTTCCAACACCTGAAAACACCAAAGTGCCCATGTAGATAGTGCTGCAATGTCCCTGTAGATAGTGCCAAAGTGCCCACATATAAACTTCCAGTGCCCACATAGTACAACAATGCCTACTGTAGATAGTGCCACAGTGCTCCCATAGTGCCACAGTGCCCCCTATAGATAGTGCCACAGTGCCCATATAGTACCACCATGCTAACATATAAAGTTACACAATACCCACATAGTGCCTCAGTGCCCATTGTAGATAGTGCCACAGTGCCCACATAGTACCACAGTGCCAACTTATAAAGTGATGTAGTGCCTACATATAAAGCGTCAGTGCCCACATAGTGGCACAGTGCCCATTGTTGATAGTGCCACAGAGCCCACATAGTGCCGCAGTGCCCATGTAGATAGTGCCACAGTGTCCCCTGTAGATAGCACCCCCTCTAGATAGCAGCCCTCTGTATATAGCACTGCCTTGTAGATAGCACCCCCCTTGTAGATACCACTCCCCTTCCCTGTAGATAGCGCCACTGTAGCTCACTGTAGGAGCAGGATTCGTCTTGCCGGAGATTCCTCATAGACGGAGCCCCTAACGTCTCTGTCCATATATGGTTAGTGACGTCAGAAAGAGGAATCCCCCGCCAGAGCGGGCCGGGGACTCCGCTCATAGGCGGAGACCCTGACATCTCTGTCCATATATGGCTGGGGATTCCGCTACTGGAGCAACCCCTTGACGTCACTGTCCATATATGGGGGCTTCTACAGGAGCGGAATCCCCTGCCAGAGTGGGGTCTGGCCGCCGGGAACTCTGCTCCTACATTGGCGCTACCTACGGGGGATGAGGTTGCTGTCTTCAGGCAGGAGGGGTAAAAATCGTCCGTCACACGTCGTGTCGTGTGAATGTAGCCTTACTATTTAATTTTTTTTCCATAAATCAACAGTACAAGCGAATATAAGTAATTTATTAGACTTCTATCCTCCCCATGTCTCTGCACTGATCACAAATTATATAAAACATAAGAAGCAGCAAAGTCTGTCTGTGTCTCTCTCCTCTGTCTCCCTCCAGCAGATCCTCCTCCTCCTCCCCTTATAGACTTCTATGGGTAGCTGTAATCTGATCCGTCAGTAAGCTGTCTTTATCTCTACTTCACTGAATACAGATTTTAGCAGTGAATAGAAAGTGAGTGATCAGTGCAAGAGGCAGAGCGGTGGAGGATAGGAGTCTGATAACTGAAGAAAAAGGCATTTTTCTTTAATAAGATAAATTACAAATTTTCTTATATTTGCTTGTACTATTGATTTATGGGAAAAGTTTAAACGATGGTTATTGTACAGTTTGTTTTATGGCACACGGTTGGCACAAGGGCAGAAGTCATCCCATCTAATTGTTGTCATATTGTCATATGTCGCTGCAGTTATACATGGCAATCAGATAGGGCAAGAAACAGGTGAGCTAATCAAACAAAATTGTTTACAGCTGAAATTTTATTGGTTATGTAACTGTAAAAGTGGGGTACGATGGTGCAGACAATGTTGGGATGTTGCGGGGAGAGATGCAACGAAGCAGGAAGTTAGTGCCAAATGTAACTTTTTTTTTTTGCATTAAAAAATATATACAATTCTATTGCCAGGCCTAGTAGACCTTAAGATGGTGGCTACTACTGAGTGCATTGGGCCTACTGTCCCTTGTGTCAATGGTTTTTGGCTGCTTTTGTAATTTAGTCATTATAAGCCTCCACAGGGACCAACTCTACCATTAATCTTGCACTGTTTCTGGCCACTGCCTGTATAACCTCCTCTAACTGTCTTGGGGTCACATCTCTGCTACGTCCCCTTCACCACCCAGCCCAGCTATCCGTACAGTGGGGCCTCACATACCACCACTGCTTGCTCTTCAGGACCTGTTGCCACCCCAACATTCTCACTAGGTCAATTCTCATCAGTCTCTCTAAGGCTCCTTATTTCCAGCTCCAAGTAATCGGTTTCTCTAGCTACTTCAACCTCCAGAGCAGTTTTACATCTTTCCCTCTCACTACAACACCTCTCCTCTATATAGCACACAGTAGTTCAGATCACTACAAGCTTCCTCCAAACACTGAATACCAAATAGTTGGCTCACCACTGTTTTATATCCTAAGCGCTGCCCCCAGGAGTGCTGATGCACGCTCATGTGTTCGCCATCACCCTTTTACAAAGCGGTAAATGCAGCCACAAAATTGAGAAGGTGAACAAGCCAAGCATCTGCCTTACCTGGTCAAAACAGTAATCAAACCCAAAACCAAAGCATTGCAATTTGCTTGCAACGTCTTTCTATCAACAGTCAGACAATAGCCGTATAATGTATAAGGCCATGGTCATCACTAAAGAAACCTTTATGCCATGCTACTTCCCCTTGTTAACTCATGAGGATGTATCTCCCATGCATTACATAAGCAGCGATATTGTCAATCCAAAAGAATGGCTAAGTTCCACGGTGTAGGCAAATAGATTTATTAGGTGAACAACGACAACACGTTTCAAAGCTGTACCGGTTTCTTCCTCAGGTCAAGTACAAGTGAAAAACTGTAGAGGTAGTTGGTTTATATGCAGAGAAAGGCTAGATATCAGAACACTGATCTGTCAAAAAACTGATTTAAAACTCTCAAGTTAAAAGGTCACAGACAAAAAAAATGGATAATAGATAATGGATCAACATATAACAATGATACATAAAAACATACTTCCTTATAAAAGATAAAACATAAAAAAGACAATGTTTGACTGGTAGAAACATAATATAAAATACCATGGTGCATAGATTACTCGGTACTTCTTTAAAACTTAGTAGATAGTATAACATGCGAAAACCTACATTTTGCTTCTTTTAAAATTGGTGATATATAACCCGACAAAAAAACAGATACAGGCGTACACCCTAAATGGTTTATATTTTCGTGTTTAGGTGACAATAGCGGAAAATATTTGTAGGGTATATATGTTATGTGAAAATGGTGAAACAGTGATTAGGGAGCGGTTTCCATAGCAACCGGATGCTTTCGGCCGGTCTATTGCGGTGGCATAAGTGGATCAAGACTGGAGAAAATTTGCATATCTCCCAGGGAGATTTCTGGCTTAACGCGATTTGATTAAAGATTGAACTTTCGTCCGGTGCTTGCTGCAATAATTTTTTATATAAAACCACAAGTCGATGCAAAAATAAAATACAATAGTTCTTCTGCTGGAATCACGTCAATTAACCCCTTCAGGACACAGCCTATTTTGGTCTCGTGGACACAGATGATTTTTTCAAATCTGACATGTGTCTCTTTATGTGGTAATAACTTCGGAATACTTTTACCTATCCAAGCGATTCTGAGATTGTTTTCTCGTGACATATTTTACTTTATGTTAGTGAAAAACTTTGGTCGATAAATTCAATATTTATTTGTGAAAAACTTAAAATTTTAGCGAAAAATTTGGAAAAATTTGCATCTTCTAAATGCCAAGAGCCATAACTTTTTTCTTTTTCCATCAATCGAGTGGTGTGACGGCTTATTGTTTGCGGGAGGAGTTTTAGTTTCTACTGATACCATTTAAAGTACCATAACATGTAATGGGAAACTGAAAAAAATTATTTGCGGGTTGAAATGGGAAAAAATTGTGATTCCTCCATTGTTTTTGGGGTTGTGTTTTTACATCTTTCACCGTGCGGTAAAAATGACACCTTTAGTTTTATTCTGCGTCTCAATACAATTGCGGTGATACTAAATTTATATAGGTTTTTTTTTTATATTTTACTATTTCTACAAAGAAAAGAAAATTTGTTAAAAAAAAATTGTTTTGTATCATCACATTCTGAGAGCCAGAACTTTTTTCTTTTTTGGTCGATTGAGCGGTGTGAGGGCTTATTTTTCGGGGGGGGGACAAGCTGTAACTTTTATTGGTATCATTTTATGATACATACAACTTCTTGATCACTTTTTATGAATTTTTTTTTTTAGAGCTAAGTTGACCAAAAAACAGCAATTTGGGCGTTTTAAATTCTTTATTTCTTACAGCGTTCACTGTGCTCAATAAATAAAATTTTACTTTATTCTGCGGGTCAGTACGATTATGGCAACACTATATGTATATAGTTTTTAATATGTTTTGCAGCGTTTTCACAATAAAATTACGTTTCTATAAAATAATGAATTTTCTGTGTCCCCATATTCTGAGAGCCGTAACTTTTTTATTTTTTAGTCCAAAAAGCTGTAGGAGGTCTTGCTTTTTGTGGGTCGGGTTGTAGTTTTTATTGGTACTATTTTGAGGTAAATGCAACTTTTTGATCACTTTTTATTCTACATTTTGGGAGAGGTGGTGACCAAAAAATAGCAATGCTGGCATAGTTTTTAGTTTATTTTGTTTGCGGCATTCACCGTGCAGGAAAAATAACATTATAGTTTCATAGTTTGGGTCGTTACACGGTGACACCAAATATGTGCACTTTTTTTAACGTTTTAATTTTTTTCCTATAATAAATTTCTTATTATTGGAAAAAAAACAACTTTATTTTTACACTTTTACAAAACATTTTTATAAGCTTTTTTTTTTACTTATTTTTTTAACTTATACACTTTCTTTTTTTACCTGCAGCTCTGATCACTGCTAGAATACATTACACCACTTAGTAGTGTAATGTATTCCAACTGTCACAGTCACTCTGACAGTAAGTCTACGAGGACCAGCTAGAGGCTAGTCCTCATTGGCTTCCATACATGGCAGACCCGGAGGCTGTTGCCTGGCCTCCAGATGCCATCACCAGCATCAGCCACCCCCACAATTTCATGGGGGCTGCTGATGTGCTACAAACCCCCTAAATGCGGCGATCGCAATCGATCGCCGTATTTAAAGTGTTAATTGCCGAAATCAGCGGCGATGAGCCGCTGATCGGCAACACTGGAGTGTTGTCGCCGACAGTGTGCATCGGGAACGACACAGTGACTTCCTGTCACTCTAAAAGGAGGAGGTTCGTCCTGATGGGCTTCCGTCCATGGCAGACGCAGAGGCCATTGTTTGGCTTCCATTTGCCATGCTAACTATCGGCAAACCCCGCGACTTCAGACCCGTGTCTGCTGATATGCTAGGAACCCCTAAAATGCATTTAAGGGGTTAATTCAAAATCAGCGGCAAAGGACCGCTGGCCGGCAAGAGTGGAGTGTTAGCTGTCGGCGACAGCTGACCTCCCGGTTCCCGGTGCAGACTGTCGTCGACAGTGGGCACTGGAACAACTCAGTAACTATACATCCTCGTGCGGGAAGTAACCTCCCGCGACGACGTATAGTTACTTACTCGTGCGGATAGGGGTTAAAATGTGTGGTGTTGTTTCTGCCACTTCAAATTTTAAAAAAAAAGTCGTATCTTACACCATAGATTCACAGAAAAGGGATACCTCAAACCACTTCATTCCCAGGCATATAGGATGACTGGACGAGAAGGAGAAGGAAATGGATCCAGTGCTGAGACCAGGTAGGTTGATTAAAAACGGAAACTTCTTCCAATATTAAATTTTTGCAAATAACAAACAAGGGAGTGAGTTAAAATAGACAAGCGGTGTTCCTTCTGGATACTGTGGCTAGTTGAAAGGGAATAGGCGGGTGCCTACGCGTTTCAGACGCGATCTGCGTCCTTAGTCATGGCTTCCTATGAAAAAGATAGGATGACTGCTAGGCTTTTGCAACAGGATTGTCTACCTCCCTCTAATAAATCTATAACCTCAAACTGTCTTCTCCCGAACTCTAGAGAAACCACGAATTATAGTTTTGGTTTTATCACAAGGTACAACTGTTCCCATAAAAAGATCAGGGATTGCCTAACAAAACATTGCCACATTTTAAAACAAGACCCTTTCCTGCAGACCATCAACCCCCCTAAACCAGTAGTAACTTTCAAGAGAGCCACAATGATTAAAAACATTTTAGCCCCAGCCGTATATCCTTCCGGCAAGACCCACAACGACCAGCATTTTCTAATAAAAATAAAAAAGGGCTGTTTTAAGTGTGGGATACCTAGGTGTCTCTGCTGTCAGTCAATTATAGAAAAAATGGGACATAAAGATCATCAAAACCACAAAAAAGGCCATACTCACTAGGTAGGTGGGTGGGTAAAAACCCGTTCCCATCAGGACGCAGACGGGTCAAAGAATGCTGCAGAAGGAGTGTGCATTAAATAGTGATAGCCCCTACACATAGTACTGACACCCCATGTACTATTCACAGCACTGACCCCTATTCATCACATTTATTTATTTATTTATTTATTTTTATTACATTATCACACAGTTCTGACACTTTCATACATACATATTTATTTTTTACCATCCATTCACACCCTAGCACTACACTGACACTCATTTATCGCACACCTTTGAGCACTTAGTCCGCCACTCCCCTCAAGACTAGTGGGAGGGGCTATCACTATTTAATGCACACTCCTTCTGCAGCATTCTTTGACCCGTCTGCGTCCTGATGGGAACGGGTTTTTACCCACCCACCTACCTAGTGAGTATGGCCTTTTTTGTGGTTTTGATGTCAGTCAATTATGAATAACACTACTACTTTTTGTTGTCTTGAAACTGGAAAAGTTTTTGACATAAAAAAAAAGATTGACTTGTCAATCACAGTTTGTCATATATTTAAGTAATTGCAGTTGTAACTCACAATATATAGGAAGCACAATCCAACCGTTACATTGTCATCTTAACAAGCACAGGTCTAACTGCACCAACAAATTTATATTACATAGTATCTCCAAACACTGCACACTAATACATAATGGAGACCTCAAATGCTACACTGTTATTCCAATTGACCAAGTAGAGGAAAATACACATTCAACTTTATGTTACTGTTAAAATTTGCTCCGTACATTGTGAAAAACACCAAAATTGATTGAAAAATTGCAAAAATTTGCATTTCAACTAAATTTAAATATATTTGCTTGTAAGATAGGCAATTATACCACACAAAATTGTTGCTAATTAACATCCCCATATGTCTACTTTAGCTTGGCATCATTTTTTGAACATCATTTTATTTTTCTAGGACGTTACAAGTTAAATTTCAAAAGGCTATTTTTTCAGGTACCAGTTCAGTTGCGAAGTGGCTTTTAAGGGCCTTATATATTAGAAACCACCAATAAGTCACCCCATTTTAAAAACTTCACCCCTCAAAGTATTCAAAACACCATTTAGAAAGTTTCTTAACCCTTTAGACGATTCACAGGAATTAAAGCAGAGGTGAAATTTACAAATTTCATTTTCTTTTGCAGAAATTCATTTATAATCTATTTTTTTGTAACACAGAAAGTTTTACCAGAGAAATGCAACTCAATATTTATTGCCCAGGTTCTGCAGTTTTAGGAAATATCCCACATGTGGCCCTAGTGTGCTTATGGACTGAAGCACCAGCCTCTGAAGCAAAGGAGCACCTAGTGGATTATGGGCCTCCTTTTTATTAGAATATATTTTAGGCACCATGTCAGGTTTGAAGCGCGCTTGCGGCTACACCCCTTGAGAAATTCATCTAGGGGTGTAGTGAGCATTTTGACTCCACATGTGTTTCATATTTATTAGAATTCGGCAGTGGAAATAAAAACAATCCTTTTTCTTTAATAAGACTAGATTCAGCTCAAAATTTTTCATTTTCTCAACAAATAAAGGAAAAAAAGAACCTCAAAATTTGTAAAGCAACTTCTCTGGAGTATGGAAATACCCCATATGTGGTCATAAACTGCTGTTTGGGCACACGGCAAGGATCATAAGAGGAGAGCCATTTGGCTTTTGGAGCACAGATTTTGCTCGATTGGTTTCTTGACACGATGTCGCTTTTGCAAAGCCCCTAAGGTACCAGTACAGTGGAAACTACCCAAAAGTGACTCCATTTGTGATACTACACCCCTTTAGGAATTAATCTAGGGGCATTTTGACCACACAGGAGTTTCATAGATTTTATTAGAATTGGGCAGTGAAAATAAAAATTTAATTTTTTTCCCAAAAAGACTTAGCTTTAGCTCAAAATTTTCCCTTTTCTCAAAAAATAAGGGAGAAAAGGCACCCCAACATTTGTAAAGAAATTTCTCCCGAGTACGGCAATACCCCAAATGTGGTCATAAACTGCTGTTTGGGCACAGGGCAGGGCTCAGAAGGGAAGGAGCGCCATTTTCCTTTTGGAGTGCAGATTTTGCTGGATTGGTTTCTTGTCGCTATGTAACATTTGCAAAGCTCCTGTGGGACCAAAACAATGGAAACCCCTCAAAAGTGACCCAATTTTGGAAACTACACCCCTCAAGGTATTTACCTAGGGGTGTAGTGAGCATGTTAACCCCGCAGGTGTTTTGCAGAAATTAGTGTGCACTCGATGTTGGAGGGTGAAAATGGGATTTTTGCCATAGATATGCCAATATGTGGTGCCCAGCTTGTGCCACCATAACAAGACAGCTCTCTAATTATTATGCTGTGTTTCCCGGTTTTAGACCCACCCTACATGGGGCACTAATCTTTTGCCTGGACATTCGACAGGGCTCAGGAGTGAAAGAATACCATGCGAAATTGAGACCTAATTTGGCAATTTACAAAGTATTGGTTCACAATTGCAGAGGCTCTGATGTGAAATAATAAAAGAAACCACTGAGAAGTGAACCCATTTTGGAAACAACACCCCTCAAGGCATTTATTAAGGGGTGTAGTGAGCATTTACACCCCACAGGTCTTTTCCATAAATGATTGCGCTGCGGATGGTGCAAAATTAAAATTACATTTTTTCCCCAGATATGCCATTTCAGTGGTAAATATGTCATGCCCAGCTTATGCCACTGGAGACACACACCCCAAAAATTGTTAAAAGGGTTCTCCCGGGTATGGCGATGCCATATATGTTGAAGTAAACTGCTGTTCGGCACACTGTAGGCCTCAGAAGAGAGGGAGCACCATTTGACTTTTGAAGCATAGATTTTGCTTGGTAGTAGTTGTGTTTGGAGTTTTACTGGTATTTCAGTTTATAATATGGGGGCACATGTAAGATGGGCAGAGTACATCAGGGGCATAGTCAGGTGGTATTATAATAATAGGGTAAAAAAATAAAATAAATAATCCATAGATGTGTGAAGTAATCCTTTCTGTCACACTGATAAATGGTGTCCTTCCTTATTCCCCTTTTGGTCAACACTCCGCACCTTTGCAGTGTGGAGAATTTTGCTGGGAAGTATTGTCCTGGTATAATGCGGGCACCCTCGCTTCCAGCAGATATGTTTGGGCCATCCCCTTCCTGGTTCCCTAATTTTAGTGCCTCAATAAATTGCCTCTTGAAACAGAACAAATGTTCCACTCGGCCTGCACAACTGCAAATTTGTCTTTCCTTATTGGAGCCTTAACTAATTTTATTTTTTCATAAACGTAGTAGTATGAGGGCTGTTTGTTTGCGGAACAAGCTGTAGTTATTATTGGTACTATTTTTTGAGAGGCAAGGTGACCAAAAAACAGCAATTCTGGCATAGTTTTTTCGTGTTTTTTTTTATATAGTGTCCACCATGCATTATAAATTATATGTTAACTTTATTCTGTGGGTCAGTACGATTCCGGCGATATCTAATTTATAGCACTTTTTTTATGTTTTACAACTTTCTGCACAATAAAATTTATTTTGCAAAAAGAATGTATTTTTTCTGTCACCATGTTATGAGAACCATAACTTTTTAATTTCTTCATTGACGGAGCTGTATCAGGGCTTGTTTTTTGCAAGACGAGCTATAGTTTTTATAGGTACCATTTTTGGATACATGCGACTTTTTGATCACATTTTAGTTCAATTTTGTGACCAAAAAACTGAAATTTTGGCATTGTTTTTAAAGTTGGTTTTTTTACGCCATTCACCGCGTGTAATAAATTATAATAATTTTATAGTTTAGGCCGTTATGGTCGCGGCGATACCAAATATGTATGGTTTATTTATTTTTTTCAATAATAAAGGACTTGATAAGGGAAAAAGGGCGATTGTGTTTTATATTATTACTTGAAACTTTTATTATATTTTTGACAACTTTTTTTCACTTTTTTTTTCCAGTTTTTTTTTTAGTCCCACTAGGGAACTTGAAGATCTAACTGTCAGATTTTTTTCTAATACATTGCACTACCTATGTAGTGCAATATATTAGATCTGTCAGTCATTCACAGATAGCAAGCCGACTTCCGTAATGGCAGAACAGGAGGCCATTGTTAGGTATCCTGTTGCCATAGTAGCAGTCGGCAGCCCTGCGATTGCAAGGCAGAGTTGCCGATCTGCTGACAACTACAAAGATGCAGCTATCACTTTCGATCGCTACATCTAAGGGGTTAATGGCAGGGATCGGAGCTAGCTCCGGTTCCTGTCATTAGAGGTGGATGTCAGCTGTAACATACAGCTGACATCCACCACTGATTACGCCGGCTCATCTCCTGAGCCGGCGCCATTTTGCCGACGGCTACGGAAGCATTTTAGGCCACGCCTTCGGGTGGGGGCTGGAAGTTTTCCATACTAGGCAGACTGGGAGGCCACTATTAGGCCTACAGTTGCCATTGCAGCCACCAACACCCCGGCAATTTCCTTGCTGGGGTGACGATGAGCTGCAAACACCTTAAATGCAGCGATCGCTTCTGACCCCTGCATTTAAGGGGTTAATGGCGGGGATCGCAACTAAATTCGGTCCCCGCCATTACAGCAGGATGTCAGCTGTAAGATACAGCAGACATCCGGGGATGATGGCACCTTCTAAGCTTCTGAGCCGGTGCCATCCATTTGTCGTAAGTATACGACATTTTGCTGGAAGCACTGGCTTTCCATGACGTATACTTACGACAAATGTCGGGAAGGGGTTAATTATAACCGAATACTGGAACCCACTGCTTTAAAAGAGAAAAGGAAAGGAAGGGGAAGGG